>NC_092737.1:27214846-27262346 GCF_047496885.1 Scyliorhinus torazame | reverse complement strand
GCTTCGGGTCGTGAAGGCAAAGGCAGCCGAGAATGAGGACGATATACAGGGCCTGGTGGTGAAGACGGAGACGCAGGAGGCACATCAGAAACGATGTGTGGAAAGGTTGGAGGCACTGGAAAACAACGCAAGGAGGAACAACCAGAGGATTCTTGGTCTTCCTGAAGGTGTGGAGGGAGCGGACGTCGGGGCATATGTGAGCACGATGCTGCACTCGTTAATGGGAGCGGAGGCCCCGGCGGGTCCGTTGGAAGTGGAGGGAGCATACCGAGTGATGGCGCGAGGACCGAGAGCAGGAGAAATTCCCAGAGCCATAGTGGTGATATTCCTCCGTTTTAAGGATAGAGAAATGGTCCTTAGATGGGCGAAGAAAACTCGGAGCAGTAAATGGGAGAACGCGGTGATCCGCGTTTATCAAGACTGGAGTGCGGAGGTGGCGAGAAGGAGGGCGAGCTTTAATCGGGCCAAGGCGGTGCTTCATAAAAAGAAGATAAAATTTGGAATGCTGCAACCGGCAAGACTGTGGGTCACATATCGAGGGAGGCACCACTACTTTGAGACGGCGGATGAAGCGTGGACTTTTATTGTGGAAGAAAAACTGGAATGAGCGGGTTATTAAAAAGAACGTTCGAACAAAGTGGTGGGGCGAATATGATAATCATGGCGGGAATAGAGAAGCAGGAAGGAGGGGGCGTCGCACGGTGCGAGCCGAGGTCACGGGGGAAGCTGAGGTCAGCCAGAGTTTGCTGACTTCTGGGAGCAACATGGGGGGATTAATTACGCTAGCGGGGGATCTAGCGGGGGGGGGGGGGTGGGAGGGGGGAATTACTGGGTTGCTGCTGCGGGGGAGAGGGGGGAGCTGGTATGGGAGAGGATGGGCGGGGGGGGCACCGCCTGGGGGAGATACAGCTGCGTGGGAACTGGGTGAGAAGCTGGAAAAAGGTGATGGCTAATCGACAAGGGGGGGGGGGTAGGAAGCCCCCCAACTCGGCTGATCACGTGGAACGTGAGAGGGCTGAACGGGCCGATAAAGAGGGCACGGGTACTCGCACACATTAAGAAACTTAAGGCAGATGTGGTTATGTTACAGGAAACGCACCTGAAACTGATAGACCAGGTTAGGCTACGCAAAGGATGGGTGGGGCAGGTGTTCCATTCGGGGCTAGATGCGAAAAACAGGGGGGTGGCTATATTAGTGGGGAAGCGGGTAATGTTCGAGGCAAAGACTATAGTGGCGGATAACGGGGGAAGATACGTGATGGTGAGTGGCAAACTACAGGGGGAGACGGTGGTTTTGGTAAACGTATATGCCCCGAACTGGGATGATGCCAATTTTATGAGGCGGATGCTAGGACGCATTCCGGACCTAGAGATGGGAAAGCTGATAATGGGGGGAGATTTTAATACGGTGTTGGAACCAGGGCTGGTTAGGTCGAAGTCCAGGACTGGAAGGAGGCCGGCAGCAGCCAAGGTGCTTAAAGATTTTATGGAGCAGATGGGAGGTGTAGACCCGTGGAGATTTAGCAGACCTAGGAGTAAGGAGTTCTCGTTTTTCTCCTATGTCCATAAAGTCTACTCGCGAATAGACTTTTTTGTGCTGGGTAGGGCATTGATCCCGAAGGTGAGGGGAACGGAGTATACGGCTATAGCCATTTCGGATCACGCTCCACACTGGGTGGACTTGGAGATAGGGGAGGAAACAGGAGGGCGCCCACCCTGGAGAATGGACATGGGACTAATGGCAGATGAGGGGGTGTGTCTAAGGGTGAGGGGGTGCATTGAAAAGTACTTGGAACTCAATGATAATGGGGAGGTCCAGGTGGGAGTGGTCTGGGAGGCGTTGAAGGCGGTGGTTAGAGGGGAGCTGATATCAATAAGGGCACATAAAGGGAAGCAGGAGGGTAAGGAACGGGAGCGGTTGCTGCAAGAACTTTTGAGGGTGGACAGACAATATGCGGAATCACCGGAGGAGGGACTGTACAGGGAAAGGCAAAGGCTACATGTAGAATTTGACTTGCTGACTACAGGCACTGCAGAGGCACAATGGAGGAAGGCACATGGTGTACAGTACGAATATGGGGAGAAGGCGAGCAGGTTGCTGGCACACCAATTGAGGAAAAGGGGTGCAGCGAGGGAAATAGGGGGAGTGAGGGATGAGGAAGGAGAGATGGAGCGGGGAGCGGAGAGAGTGAATGGAGTGTTCAAGACATTTTATAAAAAATTATATGAAGCTCAACCCCCGGATGGGAGGGAGAGGATGATGGGCTTCTTGGATCGGCTGGAATTTCCCAAGGTGGAAGAGCAGGAAAGGGTGGGACTGGGAGCACAGATCGAGGTAGAAGAAGTGGTGAAAGGAATTAGGAGCATGCAGGCGGGAAAGGCCCCGGGACCGGATGGATTCCCAGTCGAATTCTATAGAAAATATGTGGACTTGCTCGCCCCGGTACTGACGAGGACCTTTAATGAGGCAAAGGAAAGGGGACAACTGCCCCCGACTATGTCTGAAGCAACGATATCGCTTCTCTTAAAGAAGGAAAAGGACCCGCTACAATGCGGGTCCTATAGACCTATTTCCCTCCTAAATGTAGATGCCAAGGTCCTGGCCAAGGTAATGGCAATGAGAATAGAGGAATGTGCCCCGGAGGTGGTCCACGAGGACCAAACTGGGTTTGTGAAGGGGAGACAGCTGAACACGAATATACGGAGGTTGTTAGGGGTAATGATGATGGCCCCACCAGAGGGAGAAACGGAGATAGTAGTGGCGATGGATGCTGAGAAAGCATTTGATAGAGTGGAGTGGGATTATTTGTGGGAGGTGTTGAGGAGATTTGGTTTTGGAGAGGGGTATGTTAGATGGGTGCAGCTGTTGTATAGGGCCCCAGTGGCGAGCGTGGTCACGAATGGACGGGGATCTGCATATTTTCGGCTCCATAGAGGGACAAGGCAGGGATGCCCTCTGTCCCCATTATTGTTTGCACTGGCGATTGAGCCCCTGGCGATGGCGTTGAGGGGTTCCAAGAAGTGGAGGGGAGTACTTAGGGGAGGAGAAGAGCACCGGGTATCTTTGTATGCGGACGATTTGCTACTATACGTGGCGGACCCGGCGGAGGGGATGCCAGAAATAATGCGGATACTTGGGGAGTTTGGGGATTTTTCAGGGTATAAATTGAACATGGGGAAAAGTGAGTTGTTTGTGGTGCATCCAGGGGAGCAGAGTAGAGAAATAGAGGACCTACCGTTGAGGAAGGTAACAAGGGACTTTCGTTACCTGGGGATCCAGATAGCTAAGAATTGGGGCACATTGCATAGGTTAAATTTAACGCGGTTGGTGGAACAGATGCAGGAGGATTTCAAGAGATGGGATATGGTATCCCTGTCAATGGCAGGGAGGGTGCAGGCGGTTAAGATGGTGGTCCTCCCGAGATTCCTCTTTGTGTTTCAGTGCCTCCCGGTGGTGATCACGAAGGTTTTTTTTAAAAGGATTGAAAAGAGCATCATGGGTTTTGTGTGGGCCGGGTAGACCCCGAGAGTGAGGAAGGGATTCTTACAGCGTAGCAGGGATAGGGGGGGGGCTGGCACTACCGAGCCTAAGTGAGTATTATTGGGCCGCTAATATTTCAATGGTGAGTAAGTGGATGGGAGAGGAGGAGGGAGCGGCGTGGAAGAGATTAGAGAGGGCGTCCTGTAGGGGGACTAGCCTACAGGCTATGGTGACAGCCCCATTGCCGTTCTCACCGAGGAACTACACCACAAGTCCGGTGGTGGTGGCTACACTGAAGATTTGGGGACAGTGGAGACGGCATAGGGGAAAGACTGGAGCCTTGGGGGGATCCCCGATAAGAAACAACCATAGGTTTGCCCCGGGGGGCATGGATGGGGGATATGGAATGTGGCAAAGAGCAGGAATAACGCAACTGAAAGATCTGTTTGTGGATGGGAAGTTCGCGAGTCTGGGAGCGCTGACCGAGAAATATGGGTTGCCCCAAGGGAATGCATTCAGGTATATGCAACTGAGGGCTTTTGCGAGGCAACAGGTGAGGGAATTCCCGCAGCTCCCGACACAAGAGGTGCAGGACAGAGTGATCTCAAAGACATGGGTGGGGGATGGTAAGGTGTCAGATATATATAGGGAAATGAGGGACGAAGGGGAGACTATGGTAGATGAACTAAAAGGGAAATGGGAAGAAGAGCTGGGGGAGGATATCGAGGAGGGGCTGTGGGCAGATGCCCTAAGCAGGGTAAACTCGTCGTCCTCGTGTGCCAGGCTAAGCCTGATTCAGTTTAAGGTATTACACAGGGCACATATGACTGGAGCACGGCTCAGTAAATTTTTTGGGGTGGAGGATAGGTGTGCGAGGTGCTCGAGAGGCCCAGCGAATCATACCCATATGTTTTGGTCATGCCCGGCACTACAGAGGTTTTGGATGGGGTGACAAAGGTGCTTTCAAAAGTAGTAGGTGTCCGGGTCGAACCAAGCTGGGGGTTGGCTATATTTGGGGTTGCACAAGAGCCGGGAGTGCAGGAGGCGAGAGAGGCCGATGTTTTGGCCTTTACGTCCCTAGTAGCCCGGCGCAGGATATTGCGAATGTGGAAAGAAGCCATGCCCCCGGGGGTGGAGACCTGGATAAATGACATGGCGGGGTTTATAAAGCTAGAGCGGATTAAGTTCGTCCTAAGGGGGTCGGCTCAAGGGTTCACCAGGCGGTGGCAACCGTTCGTTGAATGCCTCGCAGCAAGATAGACGGAATGGGAAAAAGAAGGCAGCAGCAGCAGCCCAGGATCGGGGGGGGGGGGGAGGGGTGGGGGGGGGAGGAGGAACCAGAAGGACTCTCAGGGTTGTTAATATATACTGTATAGTATGTATAGGTCGTTGCTACAGATAATTATATATTGGACTGTTAAATTATATTTTTGGAGAGTGTTACTTGTGATAAGGCAGTTGCCAATTAGGGCTAGTTTTCATTTTTGTTATTTATTATTTATTCATTTTTTTTTTGTTTACAAAATAGGTCATTGTTATTTGTGTTGTTATAATATTGTGTAAAGGATGCACAATGTACTGTGTTGGTTGACCAAAAATTTTCAATAAAATATTTAATTTTAAAAAAGGGTTAGGGTTAGGGTTAGGGTTAGGGTTAGGGTTAAGTTAGGGTTAGGGTTAGGGTTAGGGTCAGGGTTAGGGTTAGGGTTAGGGTTAGGGTTAGGGTTAGGGCAAGTGTTAGGGTTAGGGTTAGGGTTAGGGTTAGGATTCCGGGTTACGGACAGATGGGTGGTTACCCTTTTTTCTGCACCCAATAAGGGATACAGCGCCGAAGCGTCTGCCACTTTACTGGCGCACGTTCAACATTCTTTTCCGCATAGGATTTTACGTCATCTTGTTTCACGGAACTGAGTACATATTTAGAAATTTAAGATAAATACAAGTTGGAAAATAGTACGTGAGCAGCGAAGATTAGATTGTAGTTATATAAGAACGTTGGGATGAAAGATTATTTAAAATTGTAAATGTGTAAGGTTAGGGTTAGGGTTGGGGTTAGGATTCATCTAAGACACTCAGAAGGTAAGTAAGTTATTTTTACTTTTATACCTTTTTTCAAATTGTGTGTGTCGGGGGGAAACTAAAGTGACATCACAGAAAAGCTGTGGCCAGAGTGGCTGGTTGGGATTCTAACCTAAATTTTTTTTAAAAATTGAGTATTTGGGAACTAATTAAACATAATAACTTAATTATAATTTAGAGGATATCTAAGCCAGAGATCGGAGAGTATTATAGTTAGCTATCGCATTTCTATTAGAAATCTAGTGCTAGGAAACAGATAGTTGACAGTAACTTTGAAATTTAAAAAAAAGTATTTAAAAAAAAAGACATATTTTAATTAATTGACGCAATGTCAGTTAGAGGGGTGCTGTGCTCTGACTGTGACATGTGGCAGGTCCGGGAGGCTTCCAGCGTCCCGGGTGGCTTCATCTGCAGAAAGTGCACCCAACTGGCGCTCCTCACAGACCGCATGGTTCGGTTGGAGCAGCAATTGGATGCACTTAGGAGCATGCAGGTGGCGGAAAGCGTCATAGATCGCAGTTATGTAAATGTGGTCACACCCAAGGTGCAGGCAGAGAAATGGGTGACCACCAGAAAGGGCAGGCAGTCAGTGCAGGAATCCCCTGTGGTTGTCCCCCTCTCGAACAGATATACCCCTTTGGATACTGTCGGGGGGGATAGCCTATCAGGGGAAAACAGCAGCAGCCAGAGCAGTGGCACCACGGCTGGCTCTGATGTTCAGAAGGGAGGGTCAAAGCGCAGAAGAGTAATAGTAATAGGGGACTCTATAGTCAGGGGCACATATATGCGCTTCTGTGGACGTGAAAGAGACTCCAGGATGGTATGTTGCCTCCCTGGTGCCAGGGTCCAGGATGTCTCCGAACGGGTAGAGGGCATCCTGAAGGGGGAGGGCAAACAGGCAGAGGTCGTTGTACATATTGGTACTAACGACATAGGCAGGAAGGGGCATGAGGTCCTGCAGCAGGAGTTCAGGGAGCTGGGCAGAAAGTTAAAAGACAGGACCTCGAGGGTTGTAATCTCGGGATTACTCCCTGTGCCACGTGCCAGTGAGGCTAGAAATAGGAAGATAGAGCAGATAAACACGTGGCTAAACAGCTGGTGTAGGAGGGAGGGTTTCCATTATCTGGACCACTGGGAGCTCTTCCGGGGCAGGTGTGACCTGTATAAGAAGGACGGGTTGCATCTCAACCGGAGAGGCATAAATATCCTGGCCGCAAGGTTTGCTAGTGTCACACGGGAGGGTTTAAACTAGTATGGCAGGGGGGTGGGCACGGGAGCAATAGGTCAGAAGGTGAGAGCATTGAGGGAGAACTAGGGAATAGGGACAGTGTGGCTCTGAGGCAGAGCAGACGGGGAGAAGTTGCTGAACACAGCGGGTCTGGTGGCCTGAAGTGCATATGTTTTAATGCAAGGAGCATTACGGGTAAGGCAGATGAACTTAGAGCTTGGATTACTACTTGGAACTATGATGCTGTTGCCATTACAGAGACCTGGTTGAGGGAAGGGCAGGATTGGCAGCTAAACGTTCCAGGATTTAGATGTTTCAGGCGGGATAGAGGGGGATGTAAAAGGGGAGGTGGAGTTGCGCTACTTAGAATCATAGAATCATAGAAGTTTACAGCATGGAAACAGGCCCTTCGGCCCAACCAGTCCATGCCGCCCAGTTTTGTACCATTAAGCTAGTCCCAGTTGCCCGCACTTGGCCCATAACCCTCTATACCCATCTTACCCATGTAACCATCTAAATGCTTTTTGAAAGACACAATTGTACCCGCTTCTACTACTACCTCTGGCAGCCCATTCCAGACACTCACTACCCTCTGAGTGAAGAAATTGCCCCTCTGGGCCCTTCTGAATCTCTCCCCTCTCACCTTAAACCTATGCCCTCTAGTTTTAGACTCCCCTACCTTTGGGAAAAGATGTTGACTATCTACCTTATCTATGCCCCTCATTATTTTATAGACCTCTATAAGATCACCCCTAAGCCTCCTACGCTCCAGGGAAAAAAGTCCCAGTCTATCCAGCCTCTCCTTATAACTCAAACCATCAAGTCCCGGCAACATCCTAGTAAATCTTTTCTGCACTCTTTCTAGTTTAATAATATCCTTTCTATAATAGGGTGACCAGAACTGCACACAGTATTCCAAGTGTGGTCGTACCAATGTCTTGTACAACTTCAACAAGACGTCACAACTCCTATATTCAATGTTCTGACCAATGAAACCAAGCATGCCGAATGCCTTCTTCACCACCCTGTCCACCTGCGACCCCACCTTCAAGGAGCTATGAACCTGTACTCCTAGATCTCTTTGTTCTATAACTCTCCCCAACGCCATACCATTAACTGAGTAGGTCCTGGCCTGATTCGATCTGCCAAAATGCATCACATCACATTTATCTAAATTAAACTCCATCTGCCATTCGTCGGCCCACTGGCCTAATTGATCAAGATCCCGTTGCAATCCTAGATAACCTTCTTCACTATCCACTATGCCACCAATCTTGGTGTCATCTGCAAACTTACTAACCATGCCTCCTAAATTCTCATCCAAATCATTAATATAAATCACAAATACTTGTTCGGGAGAATATCACAGCTATACTGCGAGAGGACACCTCAGAGGGCAGTGAGGCTATATGGGTATAGATCAGGAATACGAAGGGTGCAGTCACAATGTTGGGGGTATACTACAGGCCTCCCAACAGCCAGCGGGAGATAGAGGAGCAGATAGGCAGACAGATTTTGGAAAACAGTAAAAACAACAGGGTTGTGGTGATGGGAGACTTCAACTTCCTCAATATTGACTGGGACTCACTTAGTGCCAGGGGCTTAGACGGGCCGGAGTTTGTAAGGAGCATCCAGGAGGGCTTCTTAAAACAATATGTAAACAGTCCAACTAGGGAAGGGGCGGTACTGGACCTGGTATTGGGGAATGAGCCCGGCCAGGTGGTAGATGTTTCAATAGGGGAGCATTTCGGTAACAGTGACCACAATTCAGTAAGTTTCAAAGTACTGGTGGACAAGGATAAGAGTGGTCCGAGGATGAATGTGCTAAATTGGGGGAAGGCTAATTATAACAATATTAGGCGGGAACTGAAGAACATAGATTGGGGGCGCATCTTTGAGGGCAAATCAACATCAGACATGTGGGAGGCTTTCAAGTGTCAGTTGAAAGGAATACAGGACCGGCATGTTCCTGTGAGGAAGAAAGATAAATACGGCAATTTTCGGGAACCTTGGATGACGAGTGATATTGTAGGCCTCGTCAAAAAGAAAAAGGAGGCATTTGTCAGGGCTAAAAGGCTGGGAACAGACGAAGCCTGTGTGGCATATAAGGAAAGTAGGAAGGAACTTAAGCAAGGAGTCAGGAGGGCTAGAAGGGGTCACGAAAAGTCATTAGCAAATAGGGTTAAGGAAAATCCCAAGGCTTTTTACACGTACATAAAAAGCAAGAGGGTAGCCAGGGAAAGGGTTGGCCCACTGAAGGATAGGCAAGGGAATCTATGTGTGGAGCCAGAGGAAATGGGCGAGGTACTAAATGAATACTTTGCATCAGTATTCACCAAAGAGAAGGAATTGGTAGACGTTGAGTCTGGAGAAGGGGGTGTAGATAGCCTGGGTCACATTGTGATCCAAAAAGACGAGGTGTTGGGTGTCTTAAAAAATATTAAGGTAGATAAGTCCCCAGGGCCTGATGGGACCTACCCCAGAATACTGAAGGAGGCTGGAGAGGAAACTGCTGAGGCCTTGACAGAAATCTTTGGATCCTCGCTGTCTTCAGGGGATGTCCCGGAGGACTGGAGAATAGCCAATGTTGTTCCTCTGTTTAAGAAGGGTAGCAAGGATAATCCCGGGAACTACAGGCCGGTGAGCCTTACGTCAGTGGTAGGGAAATTACTGGAGAGAATTCTTAGAGACAGGATTTACTCCCATTTGGAAGCAAATGGACGTATTAGTGAGAGGCAGCACGGTTTTGTGAAGGGGAGGTCGTGTCTCACTAACTTGATAGAGTTTTTCGAGGAGGTCACTGAGATGATTGATGCAGGTAGGGCAGTAGATGTTGTCTATATGGACTTCAGTAAGGCCTTTGACAAGGTCCCTCATGGTAGACTAGTACAAAAGGTGAAGTCACACGGGATCAGGGGTGAACTGGCAAGGTGGATACAGAACTGGCTAGGCCATAGAAGGCAGAGGGTAGCAATGGAGGGATGCTTTTCTAATTGGAGGGCTGTGACCAGTGGTGTTCTACAGGGATCAGTGCTGGGACCTTTGATCTTTGTAGTATATATAAATGATTTGGAGGAAAATGTAACTGGTCTGATTAGTAAGTTTGCAGACGACACAAAGGTTGGTGGAATTGCGGATAGCGATGAGGACTGTCTGAGGATACAGCAGGATTTAGATTGTCTGGAGACTTGGGCGGAGAGATGGCAGATGGAGTTTAATCCGGACAAATGTGAGGTAATGCATTTTGGAAGGACTAATGCAGGTAGGGAATATACAGTGAATGGGAGAACCCTCAAGAGTATTGAAAGTCAAAGAGATCTAGGAGTACAGGTCCACAGGTCATTGAAAGGGGCAACACAGGTGGAGAAGGTAGTCAAGAAGGCATACGGCATGCTTGCCTTCATTGGCCGGGGCATTGAGTATAAGAATTGGCAAGTCATGTTGCAGCTGTATAGAACCTTAGTTAGGCCACACTTGGAGTATAGTGTTCAATTCTGGTCGCCACACTACCAGAAGGATGTGGAGGCTTTAGAGAGGGTGCAGAAGAGATTTACCAGAATGTTGCCTGGTATGGAGGGCATAAGCTATGAGGAGCGGTTGAATAAACTCGGTTTGTTCTCACTGGAACGAAGGAGGTTGAGGGGCGACCTGATAGAGGTATACAAAATTATGAGGGGCATAGACAGAGTGGATAGTCAGAGGCTTTTCCCCAGGGTAGAGGGGTCAATTACTAGGGGGCATAGGTTTAAGGTGAGAGGGGCAAGGTTTAGAGTAGATGTTCGAGGCAAGTTTTTTACGCAGAGGGTAGTGGGTACCTGGAACTCGCTACCGGAGGAGGTAGTGGAAGCAGGGACGATAGGGACATTTAAGGGGCATCTTGACAAATGTATGAATAGGATGGGAATAGAAGGATACGGACCCAAGAAGTGTAGAAGATTGTAGTTTAGTCGGGCAGTATGGTCGGCACGGGCTTGGAGGGCCGAAGGGCTTGTTCCTGTGCTGTACATTTCTTTGTTCTTTGTTTGTTGTTTGTCTGTCTATTCTCTCTTTCCCTCTGTCTAATCTCTCTCCCCTGTCTGTTTACCCTCTCTATCCCTGTCATTCTAATCTCTCTCTCTCTCTGTCTGTCTAATCGCCCTCTCACTGTCTGTCTAACCTCTCTCTCCCAGTCAGTCTAATCTCTCTCTCCCTGTCTCTCTAACCTATCTCTCCCTGTCTGTCTAATCTTTCCCTCCCGATCTCTATAACTTCTCTCACCCTGTCTGTCAAACTCTCTCTCCCTGTCTGTCTATACTCTCTCTAACATTCTATCTATCCTCTCTCTCCCTGTCTGTCTAATCTCTCTATCCCTGTCTGTCTAATCTCTCTCTCTCCCTGTCCGTCTAATCTCTCTCTCCCTGTCTGTCTACTCTATCTCACTGTCTGTCTAATCTCTCTCACCGTGTCTGCTCATCTCTCTCTCCCTGTCCGTCTAATCTCTCTCTCCCTGTCTGTCTAATTTCTCTATCCCTGTCGGTCAAACCTCTCTCTTCCTGTCTGTCTAATCTCCATCTCCCTGTCTTTCGAATCTCTCACTCACTGTCTGTCTACCCTCTCTCTCTCTGTCTGTCTAATCTCTCTCTCCCAGTCTGTCTATTCTCTCTCACCCTGTCTGTCTAAACTCTCTCTACCTGTCTGTCTAATGACACTCTCCCCATCTGTCTATCCTCTCTCTCACTGTCTGTATATTCTTTCTCTCCCTGTCTGTCTAATCTCTCTCTCCCTCTCTGTCTAATCACTCTCTCCCTGACTGCCTAATCTCTCTCTCTCTTTCTGACCTCGCTCTCATTTTCTGTCTAATCTCTCTCACCCTGTCTGTCCAATCTCTCCCTCCCTGCCTGTCTAACATGTCACTCCCTGTCTGTCTAATCTATCTTTCCCTGTCTGTCTAATCTCTCTCTCCCTGTCTGTCTAATCTCTCTCTCCCTGTCTGTCTAACCTCTCTCTCTCCCTCTCTCTGTCTAATCTCTCTCTCCCTGTTTGTCTAATCTCTCTCTCCCTGTCTGTCTAATCTTTCTCTCCCTGTCTGTCTAACCTCTCTCTCTCCCTCTCTCTGTCTAATCTGTCTCTCCCTGTCTGTCTAATCTGTCTCTCCCTGTCTGTGTAACCTATCTATCTAAACTCCATATTCCTCTCTGTCTAACCACTCTCTCCCTGTCTGTCCAATCTCTCTCTCCCTGTTTGTCAAATCTCTCTCTCCCTGTCTGTCGAATCACGCTCTCCCACACTTTCTGACCTCCTTCACCCTGTCTGTCTAACCTCTCTCTCTCTCTTCCTCACCTCTCTCTCCCTGACTGTCGAATCACTCTCTCCGTCTGTCTAACCTCTCTCTCTCTTTCTGACCTCCCACTTCCTGTCTGTCTAATCTCTCTCACCCTCACTGTCTAACCACTCTCTCCCTGTCTGTCTAATCTCTCTCTCCCTCTCCGTCTAATCTCTCTCTCCCTGTCTGTCTACTCTCTCTCACTGTCTGTCTAATCTCTCTCTCGCTGTCTGTCTACCTTCTCACTCCCTGACTGTCTAATTTCTCTCTCCCTGTCTGCCTAATCTCTCTATCCCTGTCATTCTAATCTCTCTCTCTCTCTGTCTGTCTAATCACCCTCTCACTGTCTGTCTCACCTCTCTCTCCCAGTCAGTCTAATCTCTCTCTCCCTGTCTCTCTAACCTATCTCTCCCTGTCTGTCTAACCTTTCCCTCCCGATCTCTATAACTTCTCTCACCCAGTCTGTCAAACTCTCGCTCCCTGTCTGTCTATACTCTCTCTAACATTCTATCTCTCCCTGTCTGTGTAACCTATCTATCTAAACTCCATATTCCTCTCTGTCTAACCGCTCTCTCCCTGTCTGTCCAATCTCTCTCTCTCTGTTTGTCAAATCTCTCTCTCCCTGTCTGTCGAATCACGCTCTCCCACACTTTCTGACCTCCCTCACCCTGTCTGTCTACTATCTCTCTCTCTCTTCCTCACCCCTCTCTCCCTGACTGTCGAATCACTCTCTCCCTGTCTGTCTAACCTCGCTCTCTCTTTCTGACCTCCCACTTCCTGTCTGTCTAATCTCTCTCACCCTCACTGTCTAACCACTCTCTCCCTGTCTGTCTAATCTCTCTCTCCCTGTCCGTCTAATCTCTCTCTCCCTGTCTGTCTACTCTCTCTCACTGTCTGTCTAATCTCTCTCTCGCTGTCTGTCTACCTTCTCACTCTCTGTCTGTCTAATCTCTCTCTCCCATTCTGTCTATCCTCTCTCTCCCTGTCTGTGTATTCTTTCTCTCCCTGACTGACTAATCTCTCTCTCCCTGTCTGCCTAATCTCTCTCTCACTCTCTGTCTAATCTCTCTCTCCCTGTCTGTCTATTCTCTCTCCCCCTCAGTCTAATCTCTCTCCCCTGTCTGTTTACCCTCTCTATCCCTGTCATTCTTCTCTCTCTCTCTCTCTCTGTCTGTCTAATCACCCTCTCCCTGTCTGTCTAACCGCTCTCTCATAGTCAGTCTAATCTCTCTCTCCCTGTCTGTCTAATCTTTCCCTCCCGATCTATATAACTTCTCTCACCCTGTCTGTCAAACTCTCTCCCTGTCTGTCTATACTCTCTCTAACATTCTATCTATCCTCTCTCTCCCTGTCTGTCTAATCTCTCTATCCCTGTCTGTGGAACCAATCTCCGTAATTTCTATATTCCTCTCTGTCTAACCGTTCTCTCCATGTATGTCAAATCTCTCTCTCGCTGTTTGTCAAATCTCTCTCTCCCTGTCTGTCTAATCTCTCTCTCCCTCTCGTTCAGACCTCTCTCTCCCTGTCTGTTTAACCTCTCCCTCTCTTTCTGACCTCTCTCTCATTTTCTGCCTAGTCTCTCACAGCCTCTCTGTCTAATCTCTCCCTCCCTGTCTGTCTAATCTCTCTCTCCCTGTCTGTCTAAGCTCTCTCTCTCCCTCTCTCTATCTAATCTCTCTCTCACTGTCTGTCTAATCTCTCTCTCCCTCTCCGTCTAATCTCTCTTTCCCTGTCTGTCTACTCTATCTCACTGTCTGTCTAATCTCTCTCTCGCTGTCTGTCTACCGTCTCACTCTCTGTCTGTCTAATCTCTCTCCCACTGTCTGTGTAATCCCTCTCTCCCGGTCTGTCTAATCTCTCTCCCCCTGTCAGTCCAATCTCTATCAACCTATCTGCTAATCTCTCTCTCACAGTCTGTCTAATCTCTATCTCCCTGTCTTTCGAATCGCTCTCACCCACTCTTTCTGACCTCACTCTCCCTGTCTGTCTAACCTCTCTCTCTAACTCTATATTCCTCTCTGTCTAACCGCTCGCTCCCTGTCTGTCTAATCTCTCTCTCCCTCTCTTTCAGACCTCCCTCTCCCTGTCTGTCTAACCTCTCTCTCTCTTTCTCACCTCTATCTCCCTGTCTGTCTTAGCTCTCTTTCGCATCTGTCTATCCTCTCTCTCTCTGTCTATCTAATCTCTCTCTCCCAGTCTGTCTAATCTCTCTCTCCCTGTCCGTCTAATCTCTCTCTCCCTGTCTGTCTACTCTATCTCACTGTCTGTCTAATCTCTCTCTCGCTGCCTGTCTACCCTCTCACTCTCTGTCTGTCTAATTTCTCTCCCACTGTCCGTGTAATCCCACTCTCCCGGTCTGTCTAATCTCTCACCCCCTGTCAGTCCAATCTCTATCAACCTATCTGCTAATCTCTCTCTCACTGTCTGTCTAATCTGTCTCTTCCTGTCTGTCTAATCTCTCTCTCTCCATTTCGGTCAAACCTCTCTCTTCCTGTCTGTCTAATCTCTATCTCCCTGTCTTTCGAATCTCTCTCTCCCACTCTTTCTGACCTCACTCTCCCTGTCTGTCTAACCTCTCGCCCTAACTCTATATTCCTCTCTGTCTAACCGCTCTCTCCTTGTCTGTCTAATCTCTCTCTCCCTCTCTTTCAGACCTCCCTCTGCTGTCTGTCTAACCTCGCTCTCTCTTTCTCACCTCTATCTCCCTGTCTGTCTTAGCTCTCTCTCGCATCTGTCTATCCTCTCTCTCTCTGTCTGTCTAATCTCTCTCTCCCAGTCTGTCTATTCTCTCTCACCCTGTCTGTCTAATCCCCCTCTACCTGTCTGTCTACTCTCTTTCCTCCTCTGTCTAATCTCTCTCCCCTGTCTGCTTAGCCTCTCTATCCCTTTCAGTCTAATCGCTCACTCTCCCTGTCTGTCTAATCACCCACTCCCTGTCTGTCTAATCTTTCCCTCCCGATCTATATAAACTGTCTCTCCCTGTCTGTCTCATCTCTCTCTCCCTGTCTGTCTAATTTCTCTATCCCTGTCGGTCAAACCTCTCTCTCCCTGTCTGTCTAATCTCCATCTCCCTGTCTTTCGAATCTCTCACTCACTGTCTGTCTACCCTCTCTCTCTCTGTCTGTCTAATCTCTCTCTCCCAGTCTGTCTATTCTCTCTCACCCTGTCTGTCTAAACTCTCTCTACCTGTCTGGCTAATCACACTCTCCCCCATCTGTCTATCCTCTCTCTCACTGTCTGTATATTCTTTCTCTCCCTGTCTGTCTAATCTCTCTCTCCCTCTCTGTCTAATCACTCTCTCCCTGACTGCCTAATCTCTCTCTCTCTTTCTGACCTCGCTCTCATTTTCTGTCTAATCTCTCTCACCCTGTCTGTCCAATCTCTCCCTCCCTGCCTGTCTAACATGTCACTCCCTGTCTGTCTAATCTATCTTTCCCTGTCTGTCTAATCTCTCTCTCCCTGTCTGTCTAATCTCTCTCTCCCTGTCTGTCTAACCTCTCTCTCTCCCTCTCTCTGTCTAATCTCTCTCTCTCCCTGTCTGTCTAATCTCTCTCTCCCTGTCTGTCTAATCTCTCTCTCCCTGTCTGTCTAACCTCTCTCTCTCCCTCTGTTTACCCTCTCTATCCCTGTCATTCTAATCTCTCTCTCTCTCTGTCTGTCTAATCACCCTCTCACTGTCTGTCTAACCTCTCTCTCCCAGTCAGTCTCATCTCTCTCTCCCTGTCTCTCTAACCTATCTCTCCCTGTCTGTCTAATCTTTCCCTCCCGATCTCTATAACTTCTCTCACCCTGTCTGTCAAACTCTCTCTCCCTGTCTGTCTATACTCTCTCTAACATTCTATCTCTCCCTGTCTGTGTAACCTATCTATCTGAACTCCATATTCCTCTCTGTCTAACCGCTCTCTCCCTGTCTGTCCAATCTCTCTCTCTCTGTTTGTCAAATCTCTCTCTCCCTGTCTGTCGAATCACGCTCTCCCACACTTTCTGACCTCCCTCACCCTGTCTGTCCACCCTCTCTCTCTCTCTTGCTCACCCCTCTCTCCCTGACTGTCGAATCACTCTCTCCCTGTCTGTCTAACCTCGCTCTCTCTTTCTGACCTCCCACTTCCTGTCTGTCTAATCTCTCTCACCCTCACTGTCTAACCACTCTCTCCCTGTCTGTCTAATCTCTCTCTCCCTGTCCGTCTAATCTCTCTCTCCCTGTTTGTCTACTCTCTCTCACTGTCTGTCTAATCTCTCTCTCGCTGTCTGTCTACCTTCTCACTCTCTGTCTGTCTAATCTCTCTCTCCCATTCTGTCTACCCTCTCTCTCCCTGTCTGTGTATTCTTTCTCTCCCTGACTGACTAATCTCTCTCTCCCTGTCTGCCTAATCTCTCTCACTCTCGATCTAATCTCTCTCTCCCTGTCTGTCTATTCTCTCTCCCCCTCTGTCTAATCTCTCTCCCCTGTCTGTTTACCCTCTCTAACCCTGTCATTCTAATCTCTCTCTCTCTCTGTCTGTCTAATCACCCTCTCCCTGTCTGTCTAACCGCTCTCTCATAGTCAGTCTAATCTCTCTCTCCCTGTCTGTCTAATCTTTCCCTCCCGATCTATATAACTTCTCTCACCCTGTCTGTCAAACTCTCTCCCTGTCTGTCTATACTCTCCCTAACATTCTATCTATCCTCTCTCTCCCTGTCTGTCTAATCTCTCTATCCCTGTCTGTGGAACCAATCTCCGTAATTTCTATATTCCTCTCTGTCTAACCGTTCTCTCCATGTATGTCAAATCTCTCTCTCGCTGTTTGTCAAATCTCTCTCTCCCTGTCTGTCTAATCTCTCTCTCCCTCTCGTTCAGACCTCTCTCTCCCTGTCTGTTTAACCACTCCCTCTCTTTCTGATCTCTCTCTCATTTTCTGCCTAGTCTCTCACAGCCTCTCTGGCTAATCTCTCCCTCCCTGTCTGTCTAATCTCTCTCTCCCTGTCTGTCTAAGTTCTCTCTCTCCCTCTCTCTATCTAATCTCTCTCTCACTGTCTGTCTAATCTCTCTCTCCCTCTCCGTCTAATCTCTCTCTCCCTGTCTGTCTAATCTCTCTCCCACTGTCTGTGTAATCCCTCTCTCCCGGTCTGTCTAATCTCTCTCCCCCTGTCAGTCCAATCTCTATCAACCTATCTGCTAATCTCTCTCTCACAGTCTGTCTAATCTCTATCTCCCTGTCTTTCGAATCGCTCTCTCCCACTCTTTCTGACCTCACTCTCCCTGTCTGTCTAACCTCTCTCTCTAACTCTATATTCCTCTCTGTCTAACCGCTCGCTCCCTGTCTGTCTAACCTCGCTCTCTCTTTCTGACCTCCCACTTCCTGTCTGTCTAATCTCTCTCACCCTCACTGTCTAACCACTCTCTCCCTGTCTGTCTAATCTCTCTCTCCCTGTCCGTCTAATCTCTCTCTCCCTGTCTGTCTACTCTCTCTCACTGTCTGTCTAATCTCTCTCTCGCTGTCTGTCTACCTTCTCACTCTCTGTCTGTCTAATCTCTCTCTCCCATTCTGTCTATCCTCTCTCTCCCTGTCTGTGTATTCTTTCTCTCCCTGACTGACTAATCTCTCTCTCCCTGTCTGCCTAATCTCTCTCACTCTCGATCTAATCTCTCTCTCCCTGTCTGTCTATTCTCTCTCCCCCTCTGTCTAATCTCTCTCCCCTGTCTGTTTACCCTCTCTAACCCTGTCATTCTAATCTCTCTCTCTCTCTGTCTGTCTAATCACCCTCTCCCTGTCTGTCTAACCGCTCTCTCATAGTCAGTCTAATCTCTCTCTCCCTGTCTGTCTAATCTTTCCCTCCCGATCTATATAACTTCTCTCACCCTGTCTGTCAAACTCTCTCCCTGTCTGTCTATACTCTCCCTAACATTCTATCTATCCTCTCTCTCCCTGTCTGTCTAATCTCTCTATCCCTGTCTGTGGAACCAATCTCCGTAATTTCTATATTCCTCTCTGTCTAACCGTTCTCTCCATGTATGTCAAATCTCTCTCTCGCTGTTTGTCAAATCTCTCTCTCCCTGTCTGTCTAATCTCTCTCTCCCTCTCGTTCAGACCTCTCTCTCCCTGTCTGTTTAACCACTCCCTCTCTTTCTGATCTCTCTCTCATTTTCTGCCTAGTCTCTCACAGCCTCTCTGGCTAATCTCTCCCTCCCTGTCTGTCTAATCTCTCTCTCCCTGTCTGTCTAAGTTCTCTCTCTCCCTCTCTCTATCTAATCTCTCTCTCACTGTCTGTCTAATCTCTCTCTCCCTCTCCGTCTAATCTCTCTCTCCCTGTCTGTCTAATCTCTCTCCCACTGTCTGTGTAATCCCTCTCTCCCGGTCTGTCTAATCTCTCTCCCCCTGTCAGTCCAATCTCTATCAACCTATCTGCTAATCTCTCTCTCACAGTCTGTCTAATCTCTATCTCCCTGTCTTTCGAATCGCTCTCTCCCACTCTTTCTGACCTCACTCTCCCTGTCTGTCTAACCTCTCTCTCTAACTCTATATTCCTCTCTGTCTAACCGCTCGCTCCCTGTCTGTCTAACCTCGCTCTCTCTTTCTGACCTCCCACTTCCTGTCTGTCTAATCTCTCTCACCCTCACTGTCTAACCACTCTCTCCCTGTCTGTCTAATCTCTCTCTCCCTGTCCGTCTAATCTCTCTCTCCCTGTCTGTCTACTCTCTCTCACTGTCTGTCTAATCTCTCTCTCGCTGTCTGTCTACCTTCTCACTCTCTGTCTGTCTAATCTCTCTCTCCCATTCTGTCTATCCTCTCTCTCCCTGTCTGTGTATTCTTTCTCTCCCTGACTGACTAATCTCTCTCTCCCTGTCTGCCTAATCTCTCTCTCACTCTCTGTCTAATCTCTCTCTCCCTGTCTATCTATTCTCTCTCCCCCTCAGTCTAATCTCTCTCCCCTGTCTGTTTACCCTCTCTATCCCTGTCATTCTAATCTCTCTCTCTCTCTGTCTGTCTAATCACCCTCTCCCTGTCTGTCTAACCGCTCTCTCATAGTCAGTCTAATCTCTCTCTCCCTGTCTGTCTAATCTTTCCCTCCCGATCTATATAACGTCTCTCACCCTGTCTGTCAAACTCTCTCCCTGTCTGTCTATACTCTCTCTAACATTCTATCTATCCTCTCTCTCCCTGTCTGTCTAATCTCTCTATCCCTGTCTGTGGAACCAATCTCCGTAATTTCTATATTCCTCTCTGTCTAACCGTTCTCTCCATGTATGTCAAATCTCTCTCTCGCTGTTTGTCAAATCTCTCTCTCCCTGTCTGTCTAATCTCTCTCTCCCTCTCGTTCAGACCTCTCTCTCCCTGTCTGTTTAACCTCTCCCTCTCTTTCTGACCTCACTCTCATTTTCTGCCTAGTCTCTCACAGCCTGTCTGTCTAATCTCTCCCTCCCTGTCTGTCTAATCTCTCTCTCCCTGTCCGTCTAATCTCTCTCTCCCTGTCTGTCTACTCTATCTCACTGTCTGTCTAATCTCTCTCTCGCTGCCTGTCTACCCTCTCACTCTCTGTCTGTCTAATTTCTCTCCCACTGTCCGTGTAATCCCACTCTCCCGGTCTGTCTAATCTCTCACCCCCTGTCAGTCCAATCTCTATCAACCTATCTGCTAATCTCTCTCTCACTGTCTGTCTAATCTGTCTCTTCCTGTCTGTCTAATCTCTCTCTCTCCATTTCGGTCAAACCTCTCTCTTCCTGTCTGTCTAATCTCTATCTCCCTGTCTTTCGAATCTCTCTCTCCCACTCTTTCTGACCTCACTCTCCCTGTCTGTCTAAACTCTCGCCCTAACTCTATATTCCTCTCTGTCTAACCGCTCTCTCCTTGTCTGTCTAATCTCTCTCTCCCTCTCTTTCAGACCTCCCTCTGCTGTCTGTCTAACCTCGCTCTCTCTTTCTCACCTCTATCTCCCTGTCTGTCTTAGCTCTCTCTCGCATCTGTCTATCCTCTCTCTCTCTGTCTGTCTAATCTCTCTCTCCCAGTCTGTCTATTCTCTCTCACCCTGTCTGTCTAATCCCCCTCTACCTGTCTGTCTACTCTCTTTCCTCCTCTGTCTAATCTCTCTCCCCTGTCTGCTTAGCCTCTCTATCCCTTTCAGTCTAATCGCTCACTCTCCCTGTCTGTCTAATCACCCACTCCCTGTCTGTCTAATCTTTCCCTCCCGATCTATATAAACTGTCTCTCCCTGTCTGTCTCATCTCTCTCTCCCTGTCTGTCTAATTTCTCTATCCCTGTCGGTCAAACCTCTCTCTCCCTGTCTGTCTAATCTCCATCTCCCTGTCTTTCGAATCTCTCACTCACTGTCTGTCTACCCTCTCTCTCTCTGTCTGTCTAATCTCTCTCTCCCAGTCTGTCTATTCTCTCTCACCCTGTCTGTCTAAACTCTCTCTACCTGTCTGGCTAATCACACTCTCCCCCATCTGTCTATCCTCTCTCTCACTGTCTGTATATTCTTTCTCTCCCTGTCTGTCTAATCTCTCTCTCCCTCTCTGTCTAATCACTCTCTCCCTGACTGCCTAATCTCTCTCTCTCTTTCTGACCTCGCTCTCATTTTCTGTCTAATCTCTCTCACCCTGTCTGTCCAATCTCTCCCTCCCTGCCTGTCTAACATGTCACTCCCTGTCTGTCTAATCTATCTTTCCCTGTCTGTCTAATCTCTCTCTCCCTGTCTGTCTAATCTCTCTCTCCCTGTCTGTCTAACCTCTCTCTCTCCCTCTCTCTGTCTAATCTCTCTCTCTCCCTGTCTGTCTAATCTCTCTCTCCCTGTCTGTCTAATCTCTCTCTCCCTGTCTGTCTAACCTCTCTCTCTCCCTCTGTTTACCCTCTCTATCCCTGTCATTCTAATCTCTCTCTCTCTCTGTCTGTCTAATCACCCTCTCACTGTCTGTCTAACCTCTCTCTCCCAGTCAGTCTCATCTCTCTCTCCCTGTCTCTCTAACCTATCTCTCCCTGTCTGTCTAATCTTTCCCTCCCGATCTCTATAACTTCTCTCACCCTGTCTGTCAAACTCTCTCTCCCTGTCTGTCTATACTCTCTCTAACATTCTATCTCTCCCTGTCTGTGTAACCTATCTATCTGAACTCCATATTCCTCTCTGTCTAACCGCTCTCTCCCTGTCTGTCCAATCTCTCTCTCTCTGTTTGTCAAATCTCTCTCTCCCTGTCTGTCGAATCACGCTCTCCCACACTTTCTGACCTCCCTCACCCTGTCTGTCCACCCTCTCTCTCTCTCTTGCTCACCCCTCTCTCCCTGACTGTCGAATCACTCTCTCCCTGTCTGTCTAACCTCGCTCTCTCTTTCTGACCTCCCACTTCCTGTCTGTCTAATCTCTCTCACCCTCACTGTCTAACCACTCTCTCCCTGTCTGCCTAATCTCTCTCTCCCTGTCCGTCTAATCTCTCTCTCCCTGTTTGTCTACTCTCTCTCACTGTCTGTCTAATCTCTCTCTCGCTGTCTGTCTACCTTCTCACTCTCTGTCTGTCTAATCTCTCTCTCCCATTCTGTCTATCCTCTCTCTCCCTGTCTGTGTATTCTTTCTCTCCCTGACTGACTAATCTCTCTCTCCCTGTCTGCCTAATCTCTCTCACTCTCGATCTAATCTCTCTCTCCCTGTCTGTCTATTCTCTCTCCCCCTCTGTCTAATCTCTCTCCCCTGTCTGTTTACCCTCTCTAACCCTGTCATTCTAATCTCTCTCTCTCTCTGTCTGTCTAATCACCCTCTCCCTGTCTGTCTAACCGCTCTCTCATAGTCAGTCTAATCTCTCTCTCCCTGTCTGTCTAATCTTTCCCTCCCGATCTATATAACTTCTCTCACCCTGTCTGTCAAACTCTCTCCCTGTCTGTCTATACTCTCCCTAACATTCTATCTATCCTCTCTCTCCCTGTCTGTCTAATCTCTCTATCCCTGTCTGTGGAACCAATCTCCGTAATTTCTATATTCCTCTCTGTCTAACCGTTCTCTCCATGTATGTCAAATCTCTCTCGCGCTGTTTGTCAAATCTCTCTCTCCCTGTCTGTCTAATCTCTCTCTCCCTCTCGTTCAGACCTCTCTCTCCCTGTCTGTTTAACCACTCCCTCTCTTTCTGATCTCTCTCTCATTTTCTGCCTAGTCTCTCACAGCCTCTCTGTCTAATCTCTCCCTCCCTGTCTGTCTAATCTCTCTCTCCCTGTCTGTCTAAGTTCTCTCTCTCCCTCTCTCTATCTAATCTCTCTCTCACTGTCTGTCTAATCTCTCTCTCCCTCTCCGTCTAATCTCTCTCTCCCTGTCTGTCTAATCTCTCTCCCACTGTCTGTGTAATCCCTCTCTCCCGGTCTGTCTAATCTCTCTCCCCCTGTCAGTCCAATCTCTATCAACCTATCTGCTAATCTCTCTCTCACAGTCTGTCTAATCTCTATCTCCCTGTCTTTCGAATCGCTCTCTCCCACTCTTTCTGACCTCACTCTCCCTGTCTGTCTAACCTCTCTCTCTAACTCTATATTCCTCTCTGTCTAACCGCTCGCTCCCTGTCTGTCTAACCTCGCTCTCTCTTTCTGACCTCCCACTTCCTGTCTGTCTAATCTCTCTCACCCTCACTGTCTAACCACTCTCTCCCTGTCTGTCTAATCTCTCTCTCCTGTCCGTCTAATCTCTCTCTCCCTGTCTGTCTACTCTCTCTCACTGTCTGTCTAATCTCTCTCTCGCTGTCTGTCTACCTTCTCACTCTCTGTCTGTCTAATCTCTCTCTCCCATTCTGTCTATCCTCTCTCTCCCTGTCTGTGTATTCTTTCTCTCCCTGACTGACTAATCTCTCTCTCCCTGTCTGCCTAATCTCTCTCTCACTCTCTGTCTAATCTCTCTCTCCCTGTCTATCTATTCTCTCTCCCCCTCAGTCTAATCTCTCTCCCCTGTCTGTTTACCCTCTCTATCCCTGTCATTCTAATCTCTCTCTCTCTCTGTCTGTCTAATCACCCTCTCCCTGTCTGTCTAACCGCTCTCTCATAGTCAGTCTAATCTCTCTCTCCCTGTCTGTCTAATCTTTCCCTCCCGATCTATATAACGTCTCTCACCCTGTCTGTCAAACTCTCTCCCTGTCTGTCTATACTCTCTCTAACATTCTATCTATCCTCTCTCTCCCTGTCTGTCTAATCTCTCTATCCCTGTCTGTGGAACCAATCTCCGTAATTTCTATATTCCTCTCTGTCTAACCGTTCTCTCCATGTATGTCAAATCTCTCTCTCGCTGTTTGTCAAATCTCTCTCTCCCTGTCTGTCTAATCTCTCTCTCCCTCTCGTTCAGACCTCTCTCTCCCTGTCTGTTTAACCTCTCCCTCTCTTTCTGACCTCACTCTCATTTTCTGCCTAGTCTCTCACAGCCTCTCTGTCTAATCTCTCCCTCCATGTCTGTCTAATCTCTCTCTCCCTGTCCGTCTAATCTCTCTCTCCCTGTCTGTCTACTCTATCTCACTGTCTGTCTAATCTCTCTCTCGCTGCCTGTCTACCCTCTCACTCTCTGTCTGTCTAATTTCTCTCCCACTGTCCGTGTAATCCCACTCTCCCGGTCTGTCTAATCTCTCACCCCCTGTCAGTCCAATCTCTATCAACCTATCTGCTAATCTCTCTCTCACTGTCTGTCTAATCTGTCTCTTCCTGTCTGTCTAATCTCTCTCTCTCCATTTCGGTCAAACCTCTCTCTTCCTGTCTGTCTAATCTCTATCTCCCTGTCTTTCGAATCTCTCTCTCCCACTCTTTCTGACCTCACTCTCCCTGTCTGTCTAACCTCTCGCCCTAACTCTATATTCCTCTCTGTCTAACCGCTCTCTCCTTGTCTGTCTAATCTCTCTCTCCCTCTCTTTCAGACCTCCCTCTGCTGTCTGTCTAACCTCGCTCTCTCTTTCTCACCTCTATCTCCCTGTCTGTCTTAGCTCTCTCTCGCATCTGTCTATCCTCTCTCTCTCTGTCTGTCTAATCTCTCTCTCCCAGTCTGTCTATTCTCTCTCACCCTGTCTGTCTAATCCCCCTCTACCTGTCTGTCTACTCTCTTTCCTCCTCTGTCTAATCTCTCTCCCCTGTCTGCTTAGCCTCTCTATCCCTTTCAGTCTAATCGCTCACTCTCCCTGTCTGTCTAATCACCCACTCCCTGTCTGTCTAATCTTTCCCTCCCGATCTATATAAACTGTCTCTCCCTGTCTGTCTCATCTCTCTCTCCCTGTCTGTCTAATTTCTCTATCCCTGTCGGTCAAACCTCTCTCTCCCTGTCTGTCTAATCTCCATCTCCCTGTCTTTCGAATCTCTCACTCACTGTCTGTCTACCCTCTCTCTCTCTGTCTGTCTAATCTCTCTCTCCCAGTCTGTCTATTCTCTCTCACCCTGTCTGTCTAAACTCTCTCTACCTGTCTGGCTAATCACACTCTCCCCCATCTGTCTATCCTCTCTCTCACTGTCTGTATATTCTTTCTCTCCCTGTCTGTCTAATCTCTCTCTCCCTCTCTGTCTAATCACTCTCTCCCTGACTGCCTAATCTCTCTCTCTCTTTCTGACCTCGCTCTCATTTTCTGTCTAATCTCTCTCACCCTGTCTGTCCAATCTCTCCCTCCCTGCCTGTCTAACATGTCACTCCCTGTCTGTCTAATCTATCTTTCCCTGTCTGTCTAATCTCTCTCTCCCTGTCTGTCTAATCTCTCTCTCCCTGTCTGTCTAACCTCTCTCTCTCCCTCTCTCTGTCTAATCTCTCTCTCTCCCTGTCTGTCTAATCTCTCTCTCCCTGTCTGTCTAATCTCTCTCTCCCTGTCTGTCTAACCTCTCTCTCTCCCTCTGTTTACCCTCTCTATCCCTGTCATTCTAATCTCTCTCTCTCTCTGTCTGTCTAATCACCCTCTCACTGTCTGTCTAACCTCTCTCTCCCAGTCAGTCTCATCTCTCTCTCCCTGTCTCTCTAACCTATCTCTCCCTGTCTGTCTAATCTTTCCCTCCCGATCTCTATAACTTCTCTCACCCTGTCTGTCAAACTCTCTCTCCCTGTCTGTCTATACTCTCTCTAACATTCTATCTCTCCCTGTCTGTGTAACCTATCTATCTGAACTCCATATTCCTCTCTGTCTAACCGCTCTCTCCCTGTCTGTCCAATCTCTCTCTCTCTGTTTGTCAAATCTCTCTCTCCCTGTCTGTCGAATCACGCTCTCCCACACTTTCTGACCTCCCTCACCCTGTCTGTCCACCCTCTCTCTCTCTCTTGCTCACCCCTCTCTCCCTGACTGTCGAATCACTCTCTCCCTGTCTGTCTAACCTCGCTCTCTCTTTCTGACCTCCCACTTCCTGTCTGTCTAATCTCTCTCACCCTCACTGTCTAACCACTCTCTCCCTGTCTGCCTAATCTCTCTCTCCCTGTCCGTCTAATCTCTCTCTCCCTGTTTGTCTACTCTCTCTCACTGTCTGTCTAATCTCTCTCTCGCTGTCTGTCTACCTTCTCACTCTCTGTCTGTCTAATCTCTCTCTCCCATTCTGTCTATCCTCTCTCTCCCTGTCTGTGTATTCTTTCTCTCCCTGACTGACTAATCTCTCTCTCCCTGTCTGCCTAATCTCTCTCACTCTCGATCTAATCTCTCTCTCCCTGTCTGTCTATTCTCTCTCCCCCTCTGTCTAATCTCTCTCCCCTGTCTGTTTACCCTCTCTAACCCTGTCATTCTAATCTCTCTCTCTCTCTGTCTGTCTAATCACCCTCTCCCTGTCTGTCTAACCGCTCTCTCATAGTCAGTCTAATCTCTCTCTCCCTGTCTGTCTAATCTTTCCCTCCCGATCTATATAACTTCTCTCACCCTGTCTGTCAAACTCTCTCCCTGTCTGTCTATACTCTCCCTAACATTCTATCTATCCTCTCTCTCCCTGTCTGTCTAATCTCTCTATCCCTGTCTGTGGAACCAATCTCCGTAATTTCTATATTCCTCTCTGTCTAACCGTTCTCTCCATGTATGTCAAATCTCTCTCGCGCTGTTTGTCAAATCTCTCTCTCCCTGTCTGTCTAATCTCTCTCTCCCTCTCGTTCAGACCTCTCTCTCCCTGTCTGTTTAACCACTCCCTCTCTTTCTGATCTCTCTCTCATTTTCTGCCTAGTCTCTCACAGCCTCTCTGTCTAATCTCTCCCTCCCTGTCTGTCTAATCTCTCTCTCCCTGTCTGTCTAAGTTCTCTCTCTCCCTCTCTCTATCTAATCTCTCTCTCACTGTCTGTCTAATCTCTCTCTCCCTCTCCGTCTAATCTCTCTCTCCCTGTCTGTCTAATCTCTCTCCCACTGTCTGTGTAATCCCTCTCTCCCGGTCTGTCTAATCTCTCTCCCCCTGTCAGTCCAATCTCTATCAACCTATCTGCTAATCTCTCTCTCACAGTCTGTCTAATCTCTATCTCCCTGTCTTTCGAATCGCTCTCTCCCACTCTTTCTGACCTCACTCTCCCTGTCTGTCTAACCTCTCTCTCTAACTCTATATTCCTCTCTGTCTAACCGCTCGCTCCCTGTCTGTCTAACCTCGCTCTCTCTTTCTGACCTCCCACTTCCTGTCTGTCTAATCTCTCTCACCCTCACTGTCTAACCACTCTCTCCCTGTCTGTCTAATCTCTCTCTCCTGTCCGTCTAATCTCTCTCTCCCTGTCTGTCTACTCTCTCTCACTGTCTGTCTAATCTCTCTCTCGCTGTCTGTCTACCTTCTCACTCTCTGTCTGTCTAATCTCTCTCTCCCATTCTGTCTATCCTCTCTCTCCCTGTCTGTGTATTCTTTCTCTCCCTGACTGACTAATCTCTCTCTCCCTGTCTGCCTAATCTCTCTCTCACTCTCTGTCTAATCTCTCTCTCCCTGTCTATCTATTCTCTCTCCCCCTCAGTCTAATCTCTCTCCCCTGTCTGTTTACCCTCTCTATCCCTGTCATTCTAATCTCTCTCTCTCTCTGTCTGTCTAATCACCCTCTCCCTGTCTGTCTAACCGCTCTCTCATAGTCAGTCTAATCTCTCTCTCCCTGTCTGTCTAATCTTTCCCTCCCGATCTATATAACGTCTCTCACCCTGTCTGTCAAACTCTCTCCCTGTCTGTCTATACTCTCTCTAACATTCTATCTATCCTCTCTCTCCCTGTCTGTCTAATCTCTCTATCCCTGTCTGTGGAACCAATCTCCGTAATTTCTATATTCCTCTCTGTCTAACCGTTCTCTCCATGTATGTCAAATCTCTCTCTCGCTGTTTGTCAAATCTCTCTCTCCCTGTCTGTCTAATCTCTCTCTCCCTCTCGTTCAGACCTCTCTCTCCCTGTCTGTTTAACCTCTCCCTCTCTTTCTGACCTCACTCTCATTTTCTGCCTAGTCTCTCACAGCCTCTCTGTCTAATCTCTCCCTCCATGTCTGTCTAATCTCTCTCTCCCTGTCCGTCTAATCTCTCTCTCCCTGTCTGTCTACTCTATCTCACTGTCTGTCTAATCTCTCTCTCGCTGCCTGTCTACCCTCTCACTCTCTGTCTGTCTAATTTCTCTCCCACTGTCCGTGTAATCCCACTCTCCCGGTCTGTCTAATCTCTCACCCCCTGTCAGTCCAATCTCTATCAACCTATCTGCTAATCTCTCTCTCACTGTCTGTCTAATCTGTCTCTTCCTGTCTGTCTAATCTCTCTCTCTCCATTTCGGTCAAACCTCTCTCTTCCTGTCTGTCTAATCTCTATCTCCCTGTCTTTCGAATCTCTCTCTCCCACTCTTTCTGACCTCACTCTCCCTGTCTGTCTAACCTCTCGCCCTAACTCTATATTCCTCTCTGTCTAACCGCTCTCTCCTTGTCTGTCTAATCTCTCTCTCCCTCTCTTTCAGACCTCCCTCTGCTGTCTGTCTAACCTCGCTCTCTCTTTCTCACCTCTATCTCCCTGTCTGTCTTAGCTCTCTCTCGCATCTGTCTATGCTCTCTCTCTCTGTCTGTCTAATCTCTCTCTCCCAGTCTGTCTATTCTCTCTCACCCTGTCTGTCTAATCCCCCTCTACCTGTCTGTCTACTCTCTTTCCTCCTCTGTCTAATCTCTCTCCCCTGTCTGCTTAGCCTCTCTATCCCTTTCAGTCTAATCGCTCACTCTCCCTGTCTGTCTAATCACCCACTCCCTGTCTGTCTAATCTTTCCCTCCCGATCTATATAAACTGTCTCTCCCTGTCTGTCTCATCTCTCTCTCCCTGTCTGTCTAATTTCTCTATCCCTGTCGGTCAAACCTCTCTCTCCCTGTCTGTCTAATCTCCATCTCCCTGTCTTTCGAATCTCTCACTCACTGTCTGTCTACCCTCTCTCTCTCTGTCTGTCTAATCTCTCTCTCCCAGTCTGTCTATTCTCTCTCACCCTGTCTGTCTAAACTCTCTCTACCTGTCTGGCTAATCACACTCTCCCCCATCTGTCTATCCTCTCTCTCACTGTCTGTATATTCTTTCTCTCCCTGTCTGTCTAATCTCTCTCTCCCTCTCTGTCTAATCACTCTCTCCCTGACTGCCTAATCTCTCTCTCTCTTTCTGACCTCGCTCTCATTTTCTGTCTAATCTCTCTCACCCTGTCTGTCCAATCTCTCCCTCCCTGCCTGTCTAACATGTCACTCCCTGTCTGTCTAATCTATCTTTCCCTGTCTGTCTAATCTCTCTCTCCCTGTCTGTCTAATCTCTCTCTCCCTGTCTGTCTAACCTCTCTCTCTCCCTCTCTCTGTCTAATCTCTCTCTCTCCCTGTCTGTCTAATCTCTCTCTCCCTGTCTGTCTAATCTCTCTCTCCCTGTCTGTCTAACCTCTCTCTCTCCCTCTGTTTACCCTCTCTATCCCTGTCATTCTAATCTCTCTCTCTCTCTGTCTGTCTAATCACCCTCTCACTGTCTGTCTAACCTCTCTCTCCCAGTCAGTCTCATCTCTCTCTCCCTGTCTCTCTAACCTATCTCTCCCTGTCTGTCTAATCTTTCCCTCCCGATCTCTATAACTTCTCTCACCCTGTCTGTCAAACTCTCTCTCCCTGTCTGTCTATACTCTCTCTAACATTCTATCTCTCCCTGTCTGTGTAACCTATCTATCTGAACTCCATATTCCTCTCTGTCTACCCGCTCTCTCCCTGTCTGTCCAATCTCTCTCTCTCTGTTTGTCAAATCTCTCTCTCCCTGTCTGTCGAATCACGCTCTCCCACACTTTCTGACCTCCCTCACCCTCTCTGTCCACCCTCTCTCTCTCTCTTGCTCACCCCTCTCTCCCTGACTGTCGAATCACTCTCTCCCTGTCTGTCTAACCTCGCTCTCTCTTTCTGACCTCCCACTTCCTGTCTGTCTAATCTCTCTCACCCTCACTGTCTAACCACTCTCTCCCTGTCTGTCTAATCTCTCTCTCCCTGTCCGTCTAATCTCTCTCTCCCTGTTTGTCTACTCTCTCTCACTGTCTGTCTAATCTCTCTCTCGCTGTCTGTCTACCTTCTCACTCTCTGTCTGTCTAATCTCTCTCTCCCATTCTGTCTATCCTCTCTCTCCCTGTCTGTGTATTCTTTCTCTCCCTGACTGACTAATCTCTCTCTCCCTGTCTGCCTAATCTCTCTCACTCTCGATCTAATCTCTCTCTCCCTGTCTGTCTATTCTCTCTCCCCCTCTGTCTAATCTCTCTCCCCTGTCTGTTTACCCTCTCTAACCCTGTCATTCTAATCTCTCTCTCTCTCTGTCTGTCTAATCACCCTCTCCCTGTCTGTCTAACCGCTCTCTCATAGTCAGTCTAATCTCTCTCTCCCTGTCTGTCTAATCTTTCCCTCCCGATCTATATAACTTCTCTCACCCTGTCTGTCAAACTCTCTCCCTGTCTGTCTATACTCTCCCTAACATTCTATCTATCCTCTCTCTCCCTGTCTGTCTAATCTCTCTATCCCTGTCTGTGGAACCAATCTCCGTAATTTCTATATTCCTCTCTGTCTAACCGTTCTCTCCATGTATGTCAAATCTCTCTCTCGCTGTTTGTCAAATCTCTCTCTCCCTGTCTGTCTAATCTCTCTCTCCCTCTCGTTCAGACCTCTCTCTCCCTGTCTGTTTAACCTCTCCCTCTCTTTCTGATCTCTCTCTCATTTTCTGCCTAGTCTCTCACAGCCTCTCTGTCTAATCTCTCCCTCCCTGTCTGTCTAATCTCTCTCTCCCTGTCTGTCTAAGTTCTCTCTCTCCCTCTCTCTATCTAATCTCTCTCTCACTGTCTGTCTAATCTCTCTCTCCCTCTCCGTCTAATCTCTCTCTCCCTGTCTGTCTAATCTCTCTCCCACTGTCTGTGTAATCCGTCTCTCCCGGTCTGTCTAATCTCTCTCCCCCTGTCAGTCCAATCTCTATCAACCTATCTGCTAATCTCTCTCTCACAGTCTGTCTAATCTCTATCTCCCTGTCTTTCGAATCGCTCTCTCCCACTCTTTCTGACCTCACTCTCCCTGTCTGTCTAACCTCTCTCTCTAACTCTATATTCCTCTCTGTCTAACCGCTCGCTCCCTGTCTGTCTAACCTCGCTCTCTCTTTCTGACCTCCCACTTCCTGTCTGTCTAATCTCTCTCACCCTCACTGTCTAACCACTCTCTCCCTGTCTGTCTAATCTCTCTCTCCCTGTCCGTCTAATCTCTCTCTCCCTGTCTGTCTACTCTCTCTCACTGTCTGTCTAATCTCTCTCTCGCTGTCTGTCTACCTTCTCACTCTCTGTCTGTCTAATCTCTCTCTCCCATTCTGTCTATCCTCTCTCTCCCTGTCTGTGTATTCTGTCTCTCCCTGACTGACTAATCTCTCTCTCCCTGTCTGCCTAATCTCTCTCTCACTCTCTGTCTAATCTCTCTCTCCCTGTCTATCTATTCTCTCTCCCCCTCAGTCTAATCTCTCTCCCCTGTCTGTTTACCCTCTCTATCCCTGTCATTCTAATCTCTCTCTCTCTCTGTCTGTCTAATCACCCTCTCCCTGTCTGTCTAACCGCTCTCTCATAGTCAGTCTAATCTCTCTCTCCCTGTCTGTCTAATCTTTCCCTCCCGATCTATATAACGTCTCTCACCCTGTCTGTCAAACTCTCTCCCTGTCTGTCTATACTCTCTCTAACATTCTATCTATCCTCTCTCTCCCTGTCTGTCTAATCTCTCTATCCCTGTCTGTGGAACCAATCTCCGTAATTTCTATATTCCTCTCTGTCTAACCGTTCTCTCCATGTATGTCAAATCTCTCTCTCGCTGTTTGTCAAATCTCTCTCTCCCTGTCTGTCTAATCTCTCTCTCCCTCTCGTTCAGACCTCTCTCTCCCTGTCTGTTTAACCTCTCCCTCTCTTTCTGACCTCACTCTCATTTTCTGCCTAGTCTCTCACAGCCTCTCTGTCTAATCTCTCCCTCCCTGTCTGTCTAATCTCTCTCTCCCTGTCCGTCTAATCTCTCTCTCCCTGTCTGTCTACTCTATCTCACTGTCTGTCTAATCTCTCTCTCGCTGCCTGTCTACCCTCTCACTCTCTGTCTGTCTAATTTCTCTCCCACTGTCCGTGTAATCCCACTCTCCCGGTCTGTCTAATCTCTCACCCCCTGTCAGTCCAATCTCTATCAACCTATCTGCTAATCTCTCTCTCACTGTCTGTCTAATCTGTCTCTTCCTGTCTGTCTAATCTCTCTCTCTCCATTTCGGTCAAACCTCTCTCTTCCTGTCTGTCTAATCTCTATCTCCCTGTCTTTCGAATCTCTCTCTCCCACTCTTTCTGACCTCACTCTCCCTGTCTGTCTAAACTCTCGCCCTAACTCTATATTCCTCTCTGTCTAACCGCTCTCTCCTTGTCTGTCTAATCTCTCTCTCCCTCTCTTTCAGACCTCCCTCTGCTGTCTGTCTAACCTCGCTCTCTCTTTCTCACCTCTATCTCCCTGTCTGTCTTAGCTCTCTCTCGCATCTGTCTATCCTCTCTCTCTCTGTCTGTCTAATCTCTCTCTCCCAGTCTGTCCATTCTCTCTCACCCTGTCTGTCTAATCCCCCTCTACCTGTCTGTCTACTCTCTTTCCTCCTCTGTCTAATCTCTCTCCCCTGTCTGCTTAGCCTCTCTATCCCTTTCAGTCTAATCGCTCACTCTCCCTGTCTGTCTAATCACCCACTCCCTGTCTGTCTAATCTTTCCCTCCCGATCTATATAAACTGTCTCTCCCTGTCTGTCTCATCTCTCTCTCCCTGTCTGTCTAATTTCTCTATCCCTGTCGGTCAAACCTCTCTCTCCCTGTCTGTCTAATCTCCATCTCCCTGTCTTTCGAATCTCTCACTCACTGTCTGTCTACCCTCTCTCTCTCTGTCTGTCTAATCTCTCTCTCCCAGTCTGTCTATTCTCTCTCACCCTGTCTGTCTAAACTCTCTCTACCTGTCTGGCTAATCACACTCTCCCCCATCTGTCTATCCTCTCTCTCACTGTCTGTATATTCTTTCTCTCCCTGTCTGTCTAATCTCTCTCTCCCTCTCTGTCTAATCACTCTCTCCCTGACTGCCTAATCTCTCTCTCTCTTTCTGACCTCGCTCTCATTTTCTGTCTAATCTCTCTCACCCTGTCTGTCCAATCTCTCCCTCCCTGCCTGTCTAACATGTCACTCCCTGTCTGTCTAATCTATCTTTCCCTGTCTGTCTAATCTCTCTCTCCCTGTCTGTCTAATCTCTCTCTCCCTGTCTGTCTAACCTCTCTCTCTCCCTCTCTCTGTCTAATCTCTCTCTCTCCCTGTCTGTCTAATCTCTCTCTCCCTGTCTGTCTAATCTCTCTCTCCCTGTCTGTCTAACCTCTCTCTCTCCCTCTGTTTACCCTCTCTATCCCTGTCATTCTAATCTCTCTCTCTCTCTGTCTGTCTAATCACCCTCTCACTGTCTGTCTAACCTCTCTCTCCCAGTCAGTCTCATCTCTCTCTCCCTGTCTCTCTAACCTATCTCTCCCTGTCTGTCTAATCTTTCCCTCCCGATCTCTATAACTTCTCTCACCCTGTCTGTCAAACTCTCTCTCCCTGTCTGTCTATACTCTCTCTAACATTCTATCTCTCCCTGTCTGTGTAACCTATCTATCTGAACTCCATATTCCTCTCTGTCTAACCGCTCTCTCCCTGTCTGTCCAATCTCTCTCTCTCTGTTTGTCAAATCTCTCTCTCCCTGTCTGTCGAATCACGCTCTCCCACACTTTCTGACCTCCCTCACCCTGTCTGTCCACCCTCTCTCTCTCTCTTGCTCACCCCTCTCTCCCTGACTGTCGAATCACTCTCTCCCTGTCTGTCTAACCTCGCTCTCTCTTTCTGACCTCCCACTTCCTGTCTGTCTAATCTCTCTCACCCTCACTGTCTAACCACTCTCTCCCTGTCTGTCTAATCTCTCTCTCCCTGTCCGTCTAATCTCTCTCTCCCTGTTTGTCTACTCTCTCTCACTGTCTGTCTAATCTCTCTCTCGCTGTCTGTCTACCTTCTCACTCTCTGTCTGTCTAATCTCTCTCTCCCATTCTGTCTATCCTCTCTCTCCCTGTCTGTGTATTCTTTCTCTCCCTGACTGACTAATCTCTCTCTCCCTGTCTGCCTAATCTCTCTCACTCTCGATCTAATCTCTCTCTCCCTGTCTGTCTATTCTCTCTCCCCCTCTGTCTAATCTCTCTCCCCTGTCTGTTTACCCTCTCTAACCCTGTCATTCTAATCTCTCTCTCTCTCTGTCTGTCTAATCACCCTCTCCCTGTCTGTCTAACCGCTCTCTCATAGTCAGTCTAATCTCTCTCTCCCTGTCTGTCTAATCTTTCCCTCCCGATCTATATAACTTCTCTCACCCTGTCTGTCAAACTCTCTCCCTGTCTGTCTATACTCTCCCTAACATTCTATCTATCCTCTCTCTCCCTGTCTGTCTAATCTCTCTATCCCTGTCTGTGGAACCAATCTCCGTAATTTCTATATTCCTCTCTGTCTAACCGTTCTCTCCATGTATGTCAAATCTCTCTCTCGCTGTTTGTCAAATCTCTCTCTCCCTGTCTGTCTAATCTCTCTCTCCCTCTCGTTCAGACCTCTCTCTCCCTGTCTGTTTAACCTCTCCCTCTCTTTCTGATCTCTCTCTCATTTTCTGCCTAGTCTCTCACAGCCTCTCTGTCTAATCTCTCCCTCCCTGTCTGTCTAATCTCTCTCTCCCTGTCTGTCTACGTTCTCTCTCTCCCTCTCTCTATCTAATCTCTCTCTCACTGTCTGTCTAATCTCTCTCTCCCTCTCCGTCTAATCTCTCTCTCCCTGTCTGTCTAATCTCTCTCCCACTGTCTGTGTAATCCCTCTCTCCCGGTCTGTCTAATCTCTCTCCCCCTGTCAGTCCAATCTCTATCAACCTATCTGCTAATCTCTCTCTCACAGTCTGTCTAATCTCTATCTCCCTGTCTTTCGAATCGCTCTCTCCCACTCTTTCTGACCTCACTCACCCTGTCTGTCTAACCTCTCTCTCTAACTCTATATTCCTCTCTGTCTAACCGCTCGCTCCCTGTCTGTCTAACCTCGCTCTCTCTTTCTGACCTCCCACTTCCTGTCTGTCTAATCTCTCTCACCCTCACTGTCTAACCACTCTCTCCCTGTCTGTCTAATCTCTCTCTCCCTGTCCGTCTAATCTCTCTCTCCCTGTCTGTCTACTCTCTCTCACTGTCTGTCTAATCTCTCTCTCGCTGTCTGTCTACCTTCTCACTCTCTGTCTGTCTAATCTCTCTCTCCCATTCTGTCTATCCTCTCTCTCCCTGTCTGTGTATTCTTTCTCTCCCTGACTGACTAATCTCTCTCTCCCTGTCTGCCTAATCTCTCTCTCACTCTCTGTCTAATCTCTCTCTCCCTGTCTATCTATTCTCTCTCCCCCTCAGTCTAATCTCTCTCCCCTGTCTGTTTACCCTCTCTATCCCTGTCATTCTAATCTCTCTCTCTCTCTGTCTGTCTAATCACCCTCTCCCTGTCTGTCTAACCGCTCTCTCATAGTCAGTCTAATCTCTCTCTCCCTGTCTGTCTAATCTTTCCCTCCCGATCTATATAACGTCTCTCACCCTGTCTGTCAAACTCTCTCCCTGTCTGTCTATACTCTCTCTAACATTCTATCTATCCTCTCTCTCCCTGTCTGTCTAATCTCTCTATCCCTGTCTGTGGAACCAATCTCCGTAATTTCTATATTCCTCTCTGTCTAACCGTTCTCTCCATGTATGTCAAATCTCTCTCTCGCTGTTTGTCAAATCTCTCTCTCCCTGTCTGTCTAATCTCTCTCTCCCTCTCGTTCAGACCTCTCTCTCCCTGTCTGTTTAACCTCTCCCTCTCTTTCTGACCTCACTCTCATTTTCTGCCTAGTCTCTCACAGCCTCTCTGTCTAATCTCTCCCTCCCTGTCTGTCTAATCTCTCTCTCCCTGTCCGTCTAATCTCTCTCTCCCTGTCTGTCTACTCTATCTCACTGTCTGTCTAATCTCTCTCTCGCTGCCTGTCTACCCTCTCACTCTCTGTCTGTCTAATTTCTCTCCCACTGTCCGTGTAATCCCACTCTCCCGGTCTGTCTAATCTCTCACCCCCTGTCAGTCCAATCTCTATCAACCTATCTGCTAATCTCTCTCTCACTGTCTGTCTAATCTGTCTCTTCCTGTCTGTCTAATCTCTCTCTCTCCATTTCGGTCAAACCTCTCTCTTCCTGTCTGTCTAATCTCTATCTCCCTGTCTTTCGAATCTCTCTCTCCCACTCTTTCTGACCTCACTCTCCCTGTCTGTCTAACCTCTCGCCCTAACTCTATATTCCTCTCTGTCTAACCGCTCTCTCCTTGTCTGTCTAATCTCTCTCTCCCTCTCTTTCAGACCTCCCTCTGCTGTCTGTCTAACCTCGCTCTCTCTTTCTCACCTCTATCTCCCTGTCTGTCTTAGCTCTCTCTCGCATCTGTCTATCCTCTCTCTCTCTGTCTGTCTAATCTCTCTCTCCCAGTCTGTCTATTCTCTCTCACCCTGTCTGTCTAATCCCCCTCTACCTGTCTGTCTACTCTCTTTCCTCCTCTGTCTAATCTCTCTCCCCTGTCTGCTTAGCCTCTCTATCCCTTTCAGTCTAATCGCTCACTCTCCCTGTCTGTCTAATCACTAACTCCCTGTCTGTCTAATCTTTCCCTCCCGATCTATATAAACTGTCTCTCCCTGTCTGTCTCATCTCTCTCTCCCTGTCTGTCTAATTTCTCTATCCCTGTCGGTCAAACCTCTCTCTCCCTGTCTGTCTAATCTCCATCTCCCTGTCTTTCGAATCTCTCACTCACTGTCTGTCTACCCTCTCTCTCTCTGTCTGTCTAATCTCTCTCTCCCAGTCTGTCTATTCTCTCTCACCCTGTCTGTCTAAACTCTCTCTACCTGTCTGGCTAATCACACTCTCCCCCATCTGTCTATCCTCTCTCTCACTGTCTGTATATTCTTTCTCTCCCTGTCTGTCTAATCTCTCTCTCCCTCTCTGTCTAATCACTCTCTCCCTGACTGCCTAATCTCTCTCTCTCTTTCTGACCTCGCTCTCATTTTCTGTCTAATCTCTCTCACCCTGTCTGTCCAATCTCTCCCTCCCTGCCTGTCTAACATGTCACTCCCTGTCTGTCTAATCTATCTTTCCCTGTCTGTCTAATCTCTCTCTCCCTGTCTGTCTAATCTCTCTCTCCCTGTCTGTCTAACCTCTCTCTCTCCCTCTCTCTGTCTAATCTCTCTCTCTCCCTGTCTGTCTAATCTCTCTCTCCCTGTCTGTCTAATCTCTCTCTCCCTGTCTGTCTAACCTCTCTCTCTCCCTCTGTTTACCCTCTCTATCCCTGTCATTCTAATCTCTCTCTCTCTCTGTCTGTCTAATCACCCTCTCACTGTCTGTCTAACCTCTCTCTCCCAGTCAGTCTCATCTCTCTCTCCCTGTCTCTCTAACCTATCTCTCCCTGTCTGTCTAATCTTTCCCTCCCGATCTCTATAACTTCTCTCACCCTGTCTGTCAAACTCTCTCTCCCTGTCTGTCTATACTCTCTCTAACATTCTATCTCTCCCTGTCTGTGTAACCTATCTATCTGAACTCCATATTCCTCTCTGTCTAACCGCTCTCTCCCTGTCTGTCCAATCTCTCTCTCTCTGTTTGTCAAATCTCTCTCTCCCTGTCTGTCGAATCACGCTCTCCCACACTTTCTGACCTCCCTCACCCTGTCTGTCCACCCTCTCTCTCTCTCTTGCTCACCCCTCTCTCCCTGACTGTCGAATCACTCTCTCCCTGTCTGTCTAACCTCGCTCTCTCTTTCTGACCTCCCACTTCCTGTCTGTCTAATCTCTCTCACCCTCACTGTCTAACCACTCTCTCCCTGTCTGTCTAATCTCTCTCTCCCTGTCCGTCTAATCTCTCTCTCCCTGTTTGTCTACTCTCTCTCACTGTCTGTCTAATCTCTCTCTCGCTGTCTGTCTACCTTCTCACTCTCTGTCTGTCTAATCTCTCTCTCCCATTCTGTCTATCCTCTCTCTCCCTGTCTGTTTATTCTTTCTCTCCCTGACTGACTAATCTCTCTCTCCCTGTCTGCCTAATCTCTCTCACTCTCGATCTAATCTCTCTCTCCCTGTCTGTCTATTCTCTCTCCCCCTCTGTCTAATCTCTCTCCCCTGTCTGTTTACCCTCTCTAACCCTGTCATTCTAATCTCTCTCTCTCTCTGTCTGTCTAATCACCCTCTCCCTGTCTGTCTAACCGCTCTCTCATAGTCAGTCTAATCTCTCTCTCCCTGTCTGTCTAATCTTTCCCTCCCGATCTATATAACTTCTCTCACCCTGTCTGTCAAACTCTCTCCCTGTCTGTCTATACTCTCCCTAACATTCTATCTATCCTCTCTCTCCCTGTCTGTCTAATCTCTCTATCCCTGTCTGTGGAACCAATCTCCGTAATTTCTATATTCCTCTCTGTCTAACCGTTCTCTCCATGTATGTCAAATCTCTCTCTCGCTGTTTGTCAAATCTCTCTCTCCCTGTCTGTCTAATCTCTCTCTCCCTCTCGTTCAGACCTCTCTCTCCCTGTCTGTTTAACCTCTCCCTCTCTTTCTGATCTCTCTCTCATTTTCTGCCTAGTCTCTCACAGCCTCTCTGTCTAATCTCTCCCTCCCTGTCTGTCTAATCTCTCTCTCCCTGTCTGTCTAAGTTCTCTCTCTCCCTCTCTCTATCTAATCTCTCTCTCACTGTCTGTCTAATCTCTCTCTCCCTCTCCGTCTAATCTCTCTCTCCCTGTCTGTCTAATCTCTCTCCCACTGTCTGTGTAATCCCTCTCTCCCGGTCTGTCTAATCTCTCTCCCCCTGTCAGTCCAATCTCTATCAACCTATCTGCTAATCTCTCTCTCACAGTCTGTCTAATCTCTATCTCCCTGTCTTTCGAATCGCTCTCTCCCACTCTTTCTGACCTCACTCTCCCTGTCTGTCTAACCTCTCTCTCTAACTCTATATTCCTCTCTGTCTAACCGCTCGCTCCCTGTCTGTCTAACCTCGCTCTCTCTTTCTGACCTCCCACTTCCTGTCTGTCTAATCTCTCTCACCCTCACTGTCTAACCACTCTCTCCCTGTCTGTCTAATCTCTCTCTCCCTGTCCGTCTAATCTCTCTCTCCCTGTCTGTCTACTCTCTCTCACTGTCTGTCTAATCTCTCTCTCGCTGTCTGTCTACCTTCTCACTCTCTGTCTGTCTAATCTCTCTCTCCCATTCTGTCTATCCTCTCTCTCCCTGTCTGTGTATTCTTTCTCTCCCTGACTGACTAATCTCTCTCTCCCTGTCTGCCTAATCTCTCTCTCACTCTCTGTCTAATCTCTCTCTCCCTGTCTATCTATTCTCTCTCCCCCTCAGTCTAATCTCTCTCCCCTGTCTGTTTACCCTCTCTATCCCTGTCATTCTAATCTCTCTCTCTCTCTGTCTGTCTAATCACCCTCTCCCTGTCTGTCTAACCGCTCTCTCATAGTCAGTCTAATCTCTCTCTCCCTGTCTGTCTAATCTTTCCCTCCCGATCTATATAACGTCTCTCACCCTGTCTGTCAAACTCTCTCCCTGTCTGTCTATACTCTCTCTAACATTCTATCTATCCTCTCTCTCCCTGTCTGTCTAATCTCTCTATCCCTGTCTGTGGAACCAATCTCCGTAATTTCTATATTCCTCTCTGTCTAACCGTTCTCTCCATGTATGTCAAATCTCTCTCTCGCTGTTTGTCAAATCTCTCTCTCCCTGTCTGTCTAATCTCTCTCTCCCTCTCGTTCAGACCTCTCTCTCCCTGTCTGTTTAACCTCTCCCTCTCTTTCTGACCTCACTCTCATTTTCTGCCTAGTCTCTCACAGCCTCTCTGTCTAATCTCTCCCTCCCTGTCTGTCTAATCTCTCTCTCCCTGTCTGTCTAAGCTCTCTCTCTCCCTCTCTCTATCTAATCTCTCTCTCACTGTCTGTCTAATCTCTCTCTCCCTCTCCGGCTAATCTCTCTCTCCCTGTCTGTCTACTCTATCTCACTGTCTGTCTAATCTCTCTCTCGCTGTCTGTCTACCGTCTCACTCTCTGTCTGTCTAATCTCTCTCCCACTGTCTGTGTAATCCCCCTCTCCCGGTCTGTCTAATCTCTCTCCCCCTGTCAGTCCAATCTCTATCAACCTATCTGCTAATCTCTCTCTCACAGTCTGTCTAATCTCTATCTCCCTGTCTTTCGAATCGCTCTCTCCCACACTTTCTGACCTCACTCTCCCTGTCTGTCTAACCTCTCTCTCTAACTCTATATTCCTCTCTGTCTAACCGCTCGCTCCCTGTCTGTCTAATCTCTCTCTCCCTCTCTTTCAGACATCCCTCTCCCTGTCTGTCTAACCTCTCTCTCTCTTTCTCACCTCTATCTCCCTGTCTGTCTTAGCTCTCTTTCGCATCTGTCTATCCTCTCTCTCTCTGTCTATCTAATCTCTCTCTCCCAGTCTGTCTAATCTCTCTCTCCCTGTCCGTCTAATCTCTCTCTCCCTGTCTGTCTACTCTATCTCACTGTCTGTCTAATCTCTCTCTCGCTGCCTGTCTACCCTCTCACTCTCTGTCTGTCTAATTTCTCTCCCACTATCCGTGTAATCCCTCTCTCCCGGTCTGTCTAATCTCTCTCCCCCTGTCAGTCCAATCTCTATCAACCTATCTGCTAATCTCTCTCTCCCTGTCTGTCTAATCTGTCTCTCCCTGTCTGTCTAATCTCTCTCTCTCCATTTCGGTCAAACCTCTCTCTTCCTGTCTGTCTAATCTCTATCTCCCTGTCTTTCGAATCTCTCTCTCCCACTCTTTCTGACCTCACTCTCCCTGTCTGTCTAACCTCTCGCCCTAACTCTATATTCCTCTCTGTCCAACCGCTCTCTCCTTGTCTGTCTAATCTCTCTCTCCCTCTCTTTCAGACCTCCCTCTGCTGTCTGTCTAACCTCGCTCTCTCTTTCTCACCTCTATCTCCCTGTCTGTCTTAGCTCTCTCTCGCATCTGTCTATCCTCTCTCTCTCTGTCTGTCTAATCTCTCTCTCCCAGTCTGTCTATTCTCTCTCACCCTGTCTGTCTAATCCCCCTCTACCTGTCTGTCTACTCTCTTTCCTCCTCTGTCTAATCTCTCTCCCCTGTCTGCTTAGCCTCTCTATCCCTTTCAGTCTAATCGCTCACTCTCCCTGTCTGTCTAATCACCCACTCCCTGTCTGTCTAATCTTTCCCTCCCGATCTATATAAACTCTCTCTCCCTGTCTGTCTCATCTCTCTCTCCCTGTCTGTCTAATTTCTCTATCCCTGTCGGTCAAACCTCTCTCTCCCTGTCTGTCTAATCTCCATCTCCCTGTCTTTCGAATCTCTCACTCACTGTCTGTCTACCCTCTCTCTCTCTGTCTGTCTAATCTCTCTCTCCCAGTCTGTCTATTCTCTCTCACCCTGTCTGTATATTCTTTCTCTCCCTGTCTGTCTAATCTCTCTCTCCCTCTGTCTAATCACTCTCTCCCTGACTGCCTAATCTCTCTCTCTCTTTCTGACCTCGCTCTCATTTTCTGTCTAATCTCTCTCACCCTGTCTGTCCAATCTCTCCCTCCCTGCCTGTCTAACATGTCACTCTCTGTCTGTCTAATCTATCTTTCCCTGTCTGTCTAATCTCTCTCTCCCTGTCTGTCTAATCTCTCTCTCCCTGTCTGTCTAACCTCTCTCTCTCCCTCTCTCTGTCTAATCTCTCTCTCTCCCTGTCTGTCTAATCTCTCTCTCCCTGTCTGTCTAATCTCTCTCTCCCTGTCTGTCTAACCTCTCTCTCTCCCTCTGTTTACCCTCTCTATCCCTGTCATTCTAATCTCTCTCTCTCTCTGTCTGTCTAATCACCCTCTCACTGTCTGTCTAACCTCTCTCTCCCAGTCAGTCTCATCTCTCTCTCCCTGTCTCTCTAACCTATCTCTCCCTGTCTGTCTAATCTTTCCCTCCCGATCTCTATAACCTCTCTCACCCTGTCTGTCAAACTCTCTCTCCCTGTCTGTCTATACTCTCTCTAACATTCTATCTCTCCCTGTCTGTGTAACCTATCTATCTGAACTCCATATTCCTCTCTGTCGAACCGCTCTCTCCCTGTCTGTCCAATCTCTCTCTCTCTGTTTGTCAAATCTCTCTCTCCCTGTCTGTCGAATCACGCTCTCCCACACTTTCTGACCTCCCTCACCCTGTCTGTCTACCCTCTCTCTCTCTCTTCCTCACCCCTCTCTCCCTGACTGTCGAATCACTCTCTCCCTGTCTGTCTAACCTCGCTCTCTCTTTCTGACCTCCCACTTCCTGTCTGTCTAATCTCTCTCACCCTCACTGTCTAACCACTCTCTCCCTGTCTGTCTAATCTATCTCTCCCTGTCCGTCTAATCTCTCTCTCCCTGTCTGTCTACTCTCTCTCACTGTCTGTCTAATCTCTCTCTCGCTGTCTGTCTACCTTCTCACTCTCTGTCTGTCTAATCTCTCTCTCCCATTCTGTCTATCCTCTCTCTCCCTGTCTGTGTATTCTTTTTCTCCCTGACTGCCTAATCTCTCTCTCACTCTCTGTCTAATCTCTCTCCCCTGTCTGTTTACCCTCTCTATCCCTGTCATTCTAATCTCTCTCTCTCTCTGTCTGTCTAATCACCCTCTCCCTGTCTGTCTAACCGCTCTCTCATAGTCAGTCTAATCTCTCTCTCCCTGTCTGTCTAATCTTTCCCTCCCGATCTAAATAACTTCTCTCACCCTGTCTGTCAAACTCTCTCCCTGTCTGTCTATACTCTATCTAACATTCCATCTATCCTCTCTATCCCTGTCTGTCTAATCTCTCTATCCCTGTCTGTGGAACCAATCTCCGTAATTTCTATATTCCTCTCTGTCTAACCGTTCTCTCCATGTATGTCAAATCTCTCTCTCGCTGTTTGTCAAATCTCTCTCTCCCTGTCTGTCTAATCTCTCTCTCCCTCTCGTTCAGACCTCTCTCTCCCTGTCTGTTTAACCTCTCCCTCTCTTTCTGACCTCTCTCTCATTTTCTGCCTAGTCTCTCACAGCCTCTCTGTCTAATCTCTCCCTCCCTGTCTGTCTAATCTCTCTCTCCCTGTCTGTCTAAGCTCTCTCTCTCCCTCTCTCTATCTAATCTCTCTCTCACTGTCTGTCTAATCTCTCTCTCCCTCTCCGTCTAATCTCTCTCTCCCTGTCTGTCTACTCTATCTCACTGTCTGTCTAATCTCTCTCTCGCTGTCTGTCTACCGTCTCACTCTCTGTCTGTCTAATCTCTCTCCCACTGTCTGTGTAATCCCTCTCTCCCGGTCTGTCTAATCTCTCTCCCCCTGTCAGTCCAATCTCTATCAACCTATCTGCTAATCTCTCTCTCCCTCTCTTTCAGACCTCCCTCTGCTGTCTGTCTAACCTCGCTCTCTCTTTCTCACCTCTATCTCCCTGTCTGTCTTAGCTCTCTCTCGCATCTGTCTATCCTCTCTCTCTCTGTCTGTCTAATCTCTCTCTCCCAGTCTGTCTATTCTCTCTCACCCTGTCTGTCTAATCCCCCTCCACCTGTCTGTCTACTCTCTTTCCTCCTCTGTCTAATCTCTCTCCCCTGTCTGCTTAGCCTCTCGATCCCTTTCAGTCTAATCGCTCACTCTCCCTGTCTGTCTAATCACCCACTCCCTGTCTGTCTAATCTTTCCCTCCCGATCTATATAAATTCTCTCTCCCTGTCTGTCTAATCTCTCTCTCCCTGTCTGTCTAATTTCTCTATCCCTGTCGGTCAAACCTCTCTCTCCCTGTCTGTCTAATCTCCATCTCCCTGTCTTTCGAATCTCTCTCTCATAGTCAGTCTAATCTCTCTCTCCCTGTCTGTCTAATCTTTCCCCCCCGAACTATATAACTTCTCTCACCCTGTCTGTCAAACTCTCTCTCCCTGTCTGTCTATACTCTCTCTAACATTCTATCTATCCTCTCTCTCCCTGCCTGTCTAATCTCTCTATCCCTGTCTGTTGAACCAATCTCCGTAACTTTTATATTCCTCTCTGTCGAACCGCTCTCTCCATGTATGTCAAATCTCTCTCTCGCTGTTTGTCAAATCTCTCTCTCCCTGTCTGTCTAATCTCTCTCTCCCTCTCTTTCAGACCTCTCTCTCCCTGTCTGTTTAACCTCTCTCTCTCTTTCTGACCTCTCTCTCATTTTCTGCCTAGTCTCTCACAGCCTGTCTGTCTAATCTCTCCCTCACTGTCTGTCTAATCTCTCTCTCCCTGTCTGTCTAAGCTCGCTCTCACCCTCTCTCTCTCTAATCTCTCTCCCTCTCTGTCTGTCTAATCTCTCTCCCCCTGTCAGTCCAATCTCTATCAATCTATCTGCTAATCTCTCTCTCTCAGTCTGTCTAATCTGTCTCTCCCTGTCTGTCTAATCTCTCTCTCCATTTCGGTCAAACCTCTCTGTTCCTGTCTGTCTAATCTCTATCTCCCTGTCTTTCGAATCGCTCTCTCCCACTCTTTCTGACCTCACTCTCCCTGTCTGTCTAACCTCTCTCTCTAACTCTATATTCCTCTCTGTCTAACCGCTCGCTCCCTGTCTGTCTAATCTCTCTCTCCCTCTCTTTCAGACCTCCCTCTCCGTCTGTCTAATCTCTCACTCTCTTTCTCACCTCCATCTCCCTGTCTGTCTTAGCTGTCTTTCGCATCTGTCGATCCTCTCTCTCTCTGTCTGTCTAATCTCTCTCTCCCAGTCTGTCTAATCTCTCTCTCCCTGTCCGTCTAATCTCTCTCTCCCTGTCTGTCTACTCTATCTCACTGTCTGTCTAATCTCTCTCTCGCTGCCTGTCTACCCTCTCACTCTCTGTCTGTCTACTCTCTCTCCCACTGTCTGTGTAATCCCTCTCTCCCGGTCTGTCTAATCTCTCTCCCCCTGTCAGTCCAATCTCTATCAACCTATCTGCTAATCTCTCTCTCACTGTCTGTCTAATCTGTCTCTCCCTGTCTGTCTCATCTCTCTCTCCATTTCGGTCAAACATCTCTCTTCCTGTCTGTCTAATCTCTATCTCCCTGTCTTTCGAATCTCTCTCTCCCACTCTTTCTGACCTCACTCTCCCTGTCTCTCTAACCTCTCGCTCTAACTCTATATTCCTCTCTGTCTAACCGCTCTCTCCTTGTCTGTCTAATCTCTCTCTCCCTCTCTTTCAGACCTCCCACTGCTGTCTGTCTAACCTCGCTCTCTCTTTCTCACCTCTATCTCCCTGTCTGTCTTAGCTCTCTCTCGCATCTGTCTATCCTCTCTCTCTCTGTCTGTCTAATCTCTCTCTCCCAGTCTGCCTATTCTCCCTCACCCTGTCTGTCTAATCCCCCTCTACCTGTCTGTCTACTCTCTTACCCCCTCTGTCTAATCTCTCTCCCCTGTCTGCTTAGCCTCTCTATCCCTTTCAGTCTAATCTCTCACTCTCCCTGTCTGTCTAATCACCCACTCCCTGTCTGTCTAATCTTTCCCTCCAGATCTACATAACCTCTCTCTCCCTGTCTGTCAAACTCTCTCTCCCTGTCTGTCTATACTTTCTCAAGCATTCTATCTATCCTCTCTCTCCCAGTTTGTCTAATCTCTCTATCCCTGTCTGTGGAACCAATCTCCGTAACCTCTATAATCCTCTCTCTCTAACCGCTCTCTCCCTGTCTGTCAAATAACTCTCTCGCTGTTTGTCAAATCTCTCTCTCCCTCTCTTTCAGACCTATCTCTCCCTGTCTGTCTGACCTCTCTCTCTCTTTCTGACCTCTCTCTAATTTCTGTCTAATCTCTCTCCCCCTGTCTGTCTAATCTCTCCCTCCCTGCCTGGATAATCTCTCTCTCCCTGTCGGTCTAAATTCTCTCCCTCGCTCGCTCTGTCTAATCTCTCTCTCCCTGTCTGTCTAATCGCTCTCTCCCTGTCCGTCTCATCGCTCTCTCCCTGTCCGTCTACTCTCTCTCACTGTCTGTCTAATCTCTCTCTCGCTGTCTGTCTAACCTCTCAGTCACTGTCTGTCTAATCTCTCTCCCACTGTCTGTGTAATCTCTCTCTCCCGGTCTGTCTAATTTCTCTCTCCCTGTCAGTCTAATCTCTATTAACCTGTCTGCTAATCTCTCTCTCGCTGTCTGTCTAATCTGTCTCTCCCTGTCGGTCAAACCTCTCTCTCCCTGTCTGTCTAATCACTCTCTCCCACTCTTTCTGACGTCACTCTGCTGTCTGTCTAACCTCTCTCTCTCTCTTTCTCACCTCTATCTTCCTGTCTGTCTTAGCTCTCTCTCGCTGTCTGCCTACCCTTTCTCTCTCTGTCTGTCTTATCTCTCTCTCCCAGTCTGTCGATTCTCTCTCACCCTGTCTGTCTAATCTCTCTCTACCTCTCTGTCTACTCACTTTCCCCCTCTGTCTAAACTCTCTCCCCAGTCTGATTACCCTCTCTATCCCTGTAAGTCTAAGCGCTCTCTCTCCCTCTCTCTCTAATCACCGTCTCCCTGACTGTCTAATCTCTCTCCCTGTCAGTCTAATCTCTCTCTCCTTGTCTGTCTAACCTCTCTCTCCATTTCTGTCTAACCTTTTTCTCCCTATCTTTCTAACCTCTCTCTCACGGTCTGTCAAACTCTCTCTCCCTGTCTGTCTAATCTATCTATCCCTGTCTGTGGAACCAATCTCCGTAACCTCTATATCCCTCTCTGTCTAACCCCTCTCTCCCTGTCTGTCAAATCTCTCTCTCGCTGTTTGTCAAATCTCTCTCTCCCTGTCTGTCGAATCTCTCCTTCCCTCTCTTTCAGACCTCTCGCTCCCTGTCTGTCTAACCTCTTTCTCTCTTTCTGACCTCTCTCTCATTTTCTGTCTAATCTTTCTCACCCTGTCTGTCGAATCTCTCCCTCTCTGTCTGTCTAATCTCTCTCTCCCTGTCTGTCTAAGATCCCTCTCTCCCTCTCTCTGTCTAATCTCTCTCTCCCTGTCTGTCTAATCTCTCTCTCCCTGTCTGTCTAATCACTCTCTCCCACACTTTCTGACCTCCCTCGCCCTGTCTGTCTAACCTCTCTCTCTCTCTCTTTCTCGCCTCTCTCTCCCTGCCTGTCTAATCTCTCTCTCCCTGTCTTTCTACCCTCTCTCTCTCTTTCTGTCCTCTCACTTCCTGTCTGTCTAATCTCTCTCACCCTCTCTCTCTAACCATTCTCTCCCTGTCTGTCTTATCTCTCTCTCCCTGTCAGACGAATCTCTCTGTCCCTGTCTGTCTAACCTCTCAATCCCTGCCTGTCTTATCTCTCAGCTCTCTCTCTGACCTCTCTCTACCTGTCTGTCTAACCTCTCTCTCTCTGTCTGTCTAATGTCTCTCTCACTGTCTGTCTAATCTCTCTCTAGCTGTCTGTCTACCCCCTCTCTCTCTGTCTGTCTAATCTCTCGCTCCCAGTCTGTCTATTCTTTCTCACCCTGCCTGTCTAATCTCTGTCTACCTGTCTGTCTACTCTCTTTCCCCCTCTGTCTAATGTCTCTTCCCTGTCTATTTACCCTCTCTATCCCTTTAAATCTAATCTCTCTCTGTCCCTGTCTCTCTAATAACCCTCTCCCTGGCTGTCTATTCTCTCTCCCTGTCAGTCTAATCTCTCTCTCACTGTCTGTCTAACCTCTCTGCCTCTGTTTGTCTAATCTTTCTCTCCCTATCTTTCTAACCTCTCTCTCACTGTCTGTCAAACACTCTCTCCCTGTCTGTCTATACTCTCTCTAACAGTCTATCTATCCTCTCTCGCCCTGTCTGTCTAATCTCTCGCTCCCTGTCTGTGTAACCAATCTCTCTAACCTCTATATTCCTCTCTGTCTAACCGCTCTCTCCCTGTCTGCCTAATGTCTCTCTCCCTCTCTTTCAGACCTCCCTCTCCCTGTCTGTCTAACCTCTCTCTCTCTTTCAGACCTCCCTCTCCCTGTCTGTCTAACCTCTCTCTTTCTAACCTCCCTCTCATTGCCTGTCTAATCTCTCTCACCCTGTCTGTCTAATCTCACCCTCCCTGTCTGTCTAACATCTCT
>NC_092737.1:27167346-27209846 GCF_047496885.1 Scyliorhinus torazame | reverse complement strand
AACAACGCAAGGAGGAACAACCAGAGGATTCTTGGTCTTCCTGAAGGTGTGGAGGGAGCGGACGTCGGGGCATATGTGAGCACGATGCTGCACTCGTTAATGGGAGCGGAGGCCCCGGCGGGTCCGTTGGAAGTGGAGGGAGCATACCGAGTGATGGCGCGAGGACCGAGAGCAGGAGAAATTCCCAGAGCCATAGTGGTGATATTCCTCCGTTTTAAGGATAGAGAAATGGTCCTTAGATGGGCGAAGAAAACTCGGAGCAGTAAATGGGAGAACGCGGTGATCCGCGTTTATCAAGACTGGAGTGCGGAGGTGGCGAGAAGGAGGGCGAGCTTTAATCGGGCCAAGGCGGTGCTTCATAAAAAGAAGATAAAATTTGGAATGCTGCAACCGGCAAGACTGTGGGTCACATATCGAGGGAGGCACCACTACTTTGAGACGGCGGATGAAGCGTGGACTTTTATTGTGGAAGAAAAACTGGAATGAGCGGGTTATTAAAAAGAACGTTCGAACAAAGTGGTGGGGCGAATATGATAATCATGGCGGGAATAGAGAAGCAGGAAGGAGGGGGCGTCGCACGGTGCGAGCCGAGGTCACGGGGGAAGCTGAGGTCAGCCAGAGTTTGCTGACTTCTGGGAGCAACATGGGGGGATTAATTACGCTAGCGGGGGATCTAGCGGGGGGGGGGGGTGGGAGGGGGGAATTACTGGGTTGCTGCTGCGGGGGAGAGGGGGGAGCTGGTATGGGAGAGGATGGGCGGGGGGGGCACCGCCTGGGGGAGATACAGCTGCGTGGGAACTGGGTGAGAAGCTGGAAAAAGGTGATGGCTAATCGACAAGGGGGGGGGGGGTAGGAAGCCCCCCAACTCGGCTGATCACGTGGAACGTGAGAGGGCTGAACGGGCCGATAAAGAGGGCACGGGTACTCGCACACATTAAGAAACTTAAGGCAGATGTGGTTATGTTACAGGAAACGCACCTGAAACTGATAGACCAGGTTAGGCTACGCAAAGGATGGGTGGGGCAGGTGTTCCATTCGGGGCTAGATGCGAAAAACAGGGGGGTGGCTATATTAGTGGGGAAGCGGGTAATGTTCGAGGCAAAGACTATAGTGGCGGATAACGGGGGAAGATACGTGATGGTGAGTGGCAAACTACAGGGGGAGACGGTGGTTTTGGTAAACGTATATGCCCCGAACTGGGATGATGCCAATTTTATGAGGCGGATGCTAGGACGCATTCCGGACCTAGAGATGGGAAAGCTGATAATGGGGGGAGATTTTAATACGGTGTTGGAACCAGGGCTGGTTAGGTCGAAGTCCAGGACTGGAAGGAGGCCGGCAGCAGCCAAGGTGCTTAAAGATTTTATGGAGCAGATGGGAGGTGTAGACCCGTGGAGATTTAGCAGACCTAGGAGTAAGGAGTTCTCGTTTTTCTCCTATGTCCATAAAGTCTACTCGCGAATAGACTTTTTTGTGCTGGGTAGGGCATTGATCCCGAAGGTGAGGGGAACGGAGTATACGGCTATAGCCATTTCGGATCACGCTCCACACTGGGTGGACTTGGAGATAGGGGAGGAAACAGGAGGGCGCCCACCCTGGAGAATGGACATGGGACTAATGGCAGATGAGGGGGTGTGTCTAAGGGTGAGGGGGTGCATTGAAAAGTACTTGGAACTCAATGATAATGGGGAGGTCCAGGTGGGAGTGGTCTGGGAGGCGTTGAAGGCGGTGGTTAGAGGGGAGCTGATATCAATAAGGGCACATAAAGGGAAGCAGGAGGGTAAGGAACGGGAGCGGTTGCTGCAAGAACTTTTGAGGGTGGACAGACAATATGCGGAATCACCGGAGGAGGGACTGTACAGGGAAAGGCAAAGGCTACATGTAGAATTTGACTTGCTGACTACAGGCACTGCAGAGGCACAATGGAGGAAGGCACATGGTGTACAGTACGAATATGGGGAGAAGGCGAGCAGGTTGCTGGCACACCAATTGAGGAAAAGGGGTGCAGCGAGGGAAATAGGGGGAGTGAGGGATGAGGAAGGAGAGATGGAGCGGGGAGCGGAGAGAGTGAATGGAGTGTTCAAGACATTTTATAAAAAATTATATGAAGCTCAACCCCCGGATGGGAGGGAGAGGATGATGGGCTTCTTGGATCGGCTGGAATTTCCCAAGGTGGAAGAGCAGGAAAGGGTGGGACTGGGAGCACAGATCGAGGTAGAAGAAGTGGTGAAAGGAATTAGGAGCATGCAGGCGGGAAAGGCCCCGGGACCGGATGGATTCCCAGTCGAATTCTATAGAAAATATGTGGACTTGCTCGCCCCGGTACTGACGAGGACCTTTAATGAGGCAAAGGAAAGGGGACAACTGCCCCCGACTATGTCTGAAGCAACGATATCGCTTCTCTTAAAGAAGGAAAAGGACCCGCTACAATGCGGGTCCTATAGACCTATTTCCCTCCTAAATGTAGATGCCAAGGTCCTGGCCAAGGTAATGGCAATGAGAATAGAGGAATGTGCCCCGGAGGTGGTCCACGAGGACCAAACTGGGTTTGTGAAGGGGAGACAGCTGAACACGAATATACGGAGGTTGTTAGGGGTAATGATGATGGCCCCACCAGAGGGAGAAACGGAGATAGTAGTGGCGATGGATGCTGAGAAAGCATTTGATAGAGTGGAGTGGGATTATTTGTGGGAGGTGTTGAGGAGATTTGGTTTTGGAGAGGGGTATGTTAGATGGGTGCAGCTGTTGTATAGGGCCCCAGTGGCGAGCGTGGTCACGAATGGACGGGGATCTGCATATTTTCGGCTCCATAGAGGGACAAGGCAGGGATGCCCTCTGTCCCCATTATTGTTTGCACTGGCGATTGAGCCCCTGGCGATGGCGTTGAGGGGTTCCAAGAAGTGGAGGGGAGTACTTAGGGGAGGAGAAGAGCACCGGGTATCTTTGTATGCGGACGATTTGCTACTATACGTGGCGGACCCGGCGGAGGGGATGCCAGAAATAATGCGGATACTTGGGGAGTTTGGGGATTTTTCAGGGTATAAATTGAACATGGGGAAAAGTGAGTTGTTTGTGGTGCATCCAGGGGAGCAGAGTAGAGAAATAGAGGACCTACCGTTGAGGAAGGTAACAAGGGACTTTCGTTACCTGGGGATCCAGATAGCTAAGAATTGGGGCACATTGCATAGGTTAAATTTAACGCGGTTGGTGGAACAGATGCAGGAGGATTTCAAGAGATGGGATATGGTATCCCTGTCAATGGCAGGGAGGGTGCAGGCGGTTAAGATGGTGGTCCTCCCGAGATTCCTCTTTGTGTTTCAGTGCCTCCCGGTGGTGATCACGAAGGTTTTTTTTAAAAGGATTGAAAAGAGCATCATGGGTTTTGTGTGGGCCGGGTAGACCCCGAGAGTGAGGAAGGGATTCTTACAGCGTAGCAGGGATAGGGGGGGGGCTGGCACTACCGAGCCTAAGTGAGTATTATTGGGCCGCTAATATTTCAATGGTGAGTAAGTGGATGGGAGAGGAGGAGGGAGCGGCGTGGAAGAGATTAGAGAGGGCGTCCTGTAGGGGGACTAGCCTACAGGCTATGGTGACAGCCCCATTGCCGTTCTCACCGAGGAACTACACCACAAGTCCGGTGGTGGTGGCTACACTGAAGATTTGGGGACAGTGGAGACGGCATAGGGGAAAGACTGGAGCCTTGGGGGGATCCCCGATAAGAAACAACCATAGGTTTGCCCCGGGGGGCATGGATGGGGGATATGGAATGTGGCAAAGAGCAGGAATAACGCAACTGAAAGATCTGTTTGTGGATGGGAAGTTCGCGAGTCTGGGAGCGCTGACCGAGAAATATGGGTTGCCCCAAGGGAATGCATTCAGGTATATGCAACTGAGGGCTTTTGCGAGGCAACAGGTGAGGGAATTCCCGCAGCTCCCGACACAAGAGGTGCAGGACAGAGTGATCTCAAAGACATGGGTGGGGGATGGTAAGGTGTCAGATATATATAGGGAAATGAGGGACGAAGGGGAGACTATGGTAGATGAACTAAAAGGGAAATGGGAAGAAGAGCTGGGGGAGGATATCGAGGAGGGGCTGTGGGCAGATGCCCTAAGCAGGGTAAACTCGTCGTCCTCGTGTGCCAGGCTAAGCCTGATTCAGTTTAAGGTATTACACAGGGCACATATGACTGGAGCACGGCTCAGTAAATTTTTTGGGGTGGAGGATAGGTGTGCGAGGTGCTCGAGAGGCCCAGCGAATCATACCCATATGTTTTGGTCATGCCCGGCACTACAGAGGTTTTGGATGGGGTGACAAAGGTGCTTTCAAAAGTAGTAGGTGTCCGGGTCGAACCAAGCTGGGGGTTGGCTATATTTGGGGTTGCACAAGAGCCGGGAGTGCAGGAGGCGAGAGAGGCCGATGTTTTGGCCTTTACGTCCCTAGTAGCCCGGCGCAGGATATTGCGAATGTGGAAAGAAGCCATGCCCCCGGGGGTGGAGACCTGGATAAATGACATGGCGGGGTTTATAAAGCTAGAGCGGATTAAGTTCGTCCTAAGGGGGTCGGCTCAAGGGTTCACCAGGCGGTGGCAACCGTTCGTTGAATGCCTCGCAGCAAGATAGACGGAATGGGAAAAAGAAGGCAGCAGCAGCAGCCCAGGATCGGGGGGGGGGGGAGGGGTGGGGGGGGGAGGAGGAACCAGAAGGACTCTCAGGGTTGTTAATATATACTGTATAGTATGTATAGGTCGTTGCTACAGATAATTATATATTGGACTGTTAAATTATATTTTTGGAGAGTGTTACTTGTGATAAGGCAGTTGCCAATTAGGGCTAGTTTTCATTTTTGTTATTTATTATTTATTCATTTTTTTTTTGTTTACAAAATAGGTCATTGTTATTTGTGTTGTTATAATATTGTGTAAAGGATGCACAATGTACTGTGTTGGTTGACCAAAAATTTTCAATAAAATATTTAATTTTAAAAAAGGGTTAGGGTTAGGGTTAGGGTTAGGGTTAGGGTTAAGTTAGGGTTAGGGTTAGGGTTAGGGTCAGGGTTAGGGTTAGGGTTAGGGTTAGGGTTAGGGTTAGGGCAAGTGTTAGGGTTAGGGTTAGGGTTAGGGTTAGGATTCCGGGTTACGGACAGATGGGTGGTTACCCTTTTTTCTGCACCCAATAAGGGATACAGCGCCGAAGCGTCTGCCACTTTACTGGCGCACGTTCAACATTCTTTTCCGCATAGGATTTTACGTCATCTTGTTTCACGGAACTGAGTACATATTTAGAAATTTAAGATAAATACAAGTTGGAAAATAGTACGTGAGCAGCGAAGATTAGATTGTAGTTATATAAGAACGTTGGGATGAAAGATTATTTAAAATTGTAAATGTGTAAGGTTAGGGTTAGGGTTGGGGTTAGGATTCATCTAAGACACTCAGAAGGTAAGTAAGTTATTTTTACTTTTATACCTTTTTTCAAATTGTGTGTGTCGGGGGGAAACTAAAGTGACATCACAGAAAAGCTGTGGCCAGAGTGGCTGGTTGGGATTCTAACCTAAATTTTTTTTAAAAATTGAGTATTTGGGAACTAATTAAACATAATAACTTAATTATAATTTAGAGGATATCTAAGCCAGAGATCGGAGAGTATTATAGTTAGCTATCGCATTTCTATTAGAAATCTAGTGCTAGGAAACAGATAGTTGACAGTAACTTTGAAATTTAAAAAAAAGTATTTAAAAAAAAAGACATATTTTAATTAATTGACGCAATGTCAGTTAGAGGGGTGCTGTGCTCTGACTGTGACATGTGGCAGGTCCGGGAGGCTTCCAGCGTCCCGGGTGGCTTCATCTGCAGAAAGTGCACCCAACTGGCGCTCCTCACAGACCGCATGGTTCGGTTGGAGCAGCAATTGGATGCACTTAGGAGCATGCAGGTGGCGGAAAGCGTCACAGATCGCAGTTATGTAAATGTGGTCACACCCAAGGTGCAGGCAGAGAAATGGGTGACCACCAGAAAGGGCAGGCAGTCAGTGCAGGAATCCCCTGTGGTTGTCCCCCTCTCGAACAGATATACCCCTTTGGATACTGTCGGGGGGGATAGCCTATCAGGGGAAAACAGCAGCAGCCAGAGCAGTGGCACCACGGCTGGCTCTGATGTTCAGAAGGGAGGGTCAAAGCGCAGAAGAGTAATAGTAATAGGGGACTCTATAGTCAGGGGCACATATATGCGCTTCTGTGGACGTGAAAGAGACTCCAGGATGGTATGTTGCCTCCCTGGTGCCAGGGTCCAGGATGTCTCCGAACGGGTAGAGGGCATCCTGAAGGGGGAGGGCAAACAGGCAGAGGTCGTTGTACATATTGGTACTAACGACATAGGCAGGAAGGGGCATGAGGTCCTGCAGCAGGAGTTCAGGGAGCTGGGCAGAAAGTTAAAAGACAGGACCTCGAGGGTTGTAATCTCGGGATTACTCCCTGTGCCACGTGCCAGTGAGGCTAGAAATAGGAAGATAGAGCAGATAAACACGTGGCTAAACAGCTGGTGTAGGAGGGAGGGTTTCCATTATCTGGACCACTGGGAGCTCTTCCGGGGCAGGTGTGACCTGTATAAGAAGGACGGGTTGCATCTCAACCGGAGAGGCATAAATATCCTGGCCGCAAGGTTTGCTAGTGTCACACGGGAGGGTTTAAACTAGTATGGCAGGGGGGTGGGCACGGGAGCAATAGGTCAGAAGGTGAGAGCATTGAGGGAGAACTAGGGAATAGGGACAGTGTGGCTCTGAGGCAGAGCAGACGGGGAGAAGTTGCTGAACACAGCGGGTCTGGTGGCCTGAAGTGCATATGTTTTAATGCAAGGAGCATTACGGGTAAGGCAGATGAACTTAGAGCTTGGATTACTACTTGGAACTATGATGCTGTTGCCATTACAGAGACCTGGTTGAGGGAAGGGCAGGATTGGCAGCTAAACGTTCCAGGATTTAGATGTTTCAGGCGGGATAGAGGGGGATGTAAAAGGGGAGGTGGAGTTGCGCTACTTAGAATCATAGAATCATAGAAGTTTACAGCATGGAAACAGGCCCTTCGGCCCAACCAGTCCATGCCGCCCAGTTTTGTACCATTAAGCTAGTCCCAGTTGCCCGCACTTGGCCCATAACCCTCTATACCCATCTTACCCATGTAACCATCTAAATGCTTTTTGAAAGACACAATTGTACCCGCTTCTACTACTACCTCTGGCAGCCCATTCCAGACACTCACTACCCTCTGAGTGAAGAAATTGCCCCTCTGGGCCCTTCTGAATCTCTCCCCTCTCACCTTAAACCTATGCCCTCTAGTTTTAGACTCCCCTACCTTTGGGAAAAGATGTTGACTATCTACCTTATCTATGCCCCTCATTATTTTATAGACCTCTATAAGATCACCCCTAAGCCTCCTACGCTCCAGGGAAAAAAGTCCCAGTCTATCCAGCCTCTCCTTATAACTCAAACCATCAAGTCCCGGCAACATCCTAGTAAATCTTTTCTGCACTCTTTCTAGTTTAATAATATCCTTTCTATAATAGGGTGACCAGAACTGCACACAGTATTCCAAGTGTGGTCGTACCAATGTCTTGTACAACTTCAACAAGACGTCACAACTCCTATATTCAATGTTCTGACCAATGAAACCAAGCATGCCGAATGCCTTCTTCACCACCCTGTCCACCTGCGACCCCACCTTCAAGGAGCTATGAACCTGTACTCCTAGATCTCTTTGTTCTATAACTCTCCCCAACGCCATACCATTAACTGAGTAGGTCCTGGCCTGATTCGATCTGCCAAAATGCATCACATCACATTTATCTAAATTAAACTCCATCTGCCATTCGTCGGCCCACTGGCCTAATTGATCAAGATCCCGTTGCAATCCTAGATAACCTTCTTCACTATCCACTATGCCACCAATCTTGGTGTCATCTGCAAACTTACTAACCATGCCTCCTAAATTCTCATCCAAATCATTAATATAAATCACAAATACTTGTTCGGGAGAATATCACAGCTATACTGCGAGAGGACACCTCAGAGGGCAGTGAGGCTATATGGGTATAGATCAGGAATACGAAGGGTGCAGTCACAATGTTGGGGGTATACTACAGGCCTCCCAACAGCCAGCGGGAGATAGAGGAGCAGATAGGCAGACAGATTTTGGAAAACAGTAAAAACAACAGGGTTGTGGTGATGGGAGACTTCAACTTCCTCAATATTGACTGGGACTCACTTAGTGCCAGGGGCTTAGACGGGCCGGAGTTTGTAAGGAGCATCCAGGAGGGCTTCTTAAAACAATATGTAAACAGTCCAACTAGGGAAGGGGCGGTACTGGACCTGGTATTGGGGAATGAGCCCGGCCAGGTGGTAGATGTTTCAATAGGGGAGCATTTCGGTAACAGTGACCACAATTCAGTAAGTTTCAAAGTACTGGTGGACAAGGATAAGAGTGGTCCGAGGATGAATGTGCTAAATTGGGGGAAGGCTAATTATAACAATATTAGGCGGGAACTGAAGAACATAGATTGGGGGCGCATCTTTGAGGGCAAATCAACATCAGACATGTGGGAGGCTTTCAAGTGTCAGTTGAAAGGAATACAGGACCGGCATGTTCCTGTGAGGAAGAAAGATAAATACGGCAATTTTCGGGAACCTTGGATGACGAGTGATATTGTAGGCCTCGTCAAAAAGAAAAAGGAGGCATTTGTCAGGGCTAAAAGGCTGGGAACAGACGAAGCCTGTGTGGCATATAAGGAAAGTAGGAAGGAACTTAAGCAAGGAGTCAGGAGGGCTAGAAGGGGTCACGAAAAGTCATTAGCAAATAGGGTTAAGGAAAATCCCAAGGCTTTTTACACGTACATAAAAAGCAAGAGGGTAGCCAGGGAAAGGGTTGGCCCACTGAAGGATAGGCAAGGGAATCTATGTGTGGAGCCAGAGGAAATGGGCGAGGTACTAAATGAATACTTTGCATCAGTATTCACCAAAGAGAAGGAATTGGTAGACGTTGAGTCTGGAGAAGGGGGTGTAGATAGCCTGGGTCACATTGTGATCCAAAAAGACGAGGTGTTGGGTGTCTTAAAAAATATTAAGGTAGATAAGTCCCCAGGGCCTGATGGGACCTACCCCAGAATACTGAAGGAGGCTGGAGAGGAAACTGCTGAGGCCTTGACAGAAATCTTTGGATCCTCGCTGTCTTCAGGGGATGTCCCGGAGGACTGGAGAATAGCCAATGTTGTTCCTCTGTTTAAGAAGGGTAGCAAGGATAATCCCGGGAACTACAGGCCGGTGAGCCTTACGTCAGTGGTAGGGAAATTACTGGAGAGAATTCTTAGAGACAGGATTTACTCCCATTTGGAAGCAAATGGACGTATTAGTGAGAGGCAGCACGGTTTTGTGAAGGGGAGGTCGTGTCTCACTAACTTGATAGAGTTTTTCGAGGAGGTCACTGAGATGATTGATGCAGGTAGGGCAGTAGATGTTGTCTATATGGACTTCAGTAAGGCCTTTGACAAGGTCCCTCATGGTAGACTAGTACAAAAGGTGAAGTCACACGGGATCAGGGGTGAACTGGCAAGGTGGATACAGAACTGGCTAGGCCATAGAAGGCAGAGGGTAGCAATGGAGGGATGCTTTTCTAATTGGAGGGCTGTGACCAGTGGTGTTCTACAGGGATCAGTGCTGGGACCTTTGATCTTTGTAGTATATATAAATGATTTGGAGGAAAATGTAACTGGTCTGATTAGTAAGTTTGCAGACGACACAAAGGTTGGTGGAATTGCGGATAGCGATGAGGACTGTCTGAGGATACAGCAGGATTTAGATTGTCTGGAGACTTGGGCGGAGAGATGGCAGATGGAGTTTAATCCGGACAAATGTGAGGTAATGCATTTTGGAAGGACTAATGCAGGTAGGGAATATACAGTGAATGGGAGAACCCTCAAGAGTATTGAAAGTCAAAGAGATCTAGGAGTACAGGTCCACAGGTCATTGAAAGGGGCAACACAGGTGGAGAAGGTAGTCAAGAAGGCATACGGCATGCTTGCCTTCATTGGCCGGGGCATTGAGTATAAGAATTGGCAAGTCATGTTGCAGCTGTATAGAACCTTAGTTAGGCCACACTTGGAGTATAGTGTTCAATTCTGGTCGCCACACTACCAGAAGGATGTGGAGGCTTTAGAGAGGGTGCAGAAGAGATTTACCAGAATGTTGCCTGGTATGGAGGGCATAAGCTATGAGGAGCGGTTGAATAAACTCGGTTTGTTCTCACTGGAACGAAGGAGGTTGAGGGGCGACCTGATAGAGGTATACAAAATTATGAGGGGCATAGACAGAGTGGATAGTCAGAGGCTTTTCCCCAGGGTAGAGGGGTCAATTACTAGGGGGCATAGGTTTAAGGTGAGAGGGGCAAGGTTTAGAGTAGATGTTCGAGGCAAGTTTTTTACGCAGAGGGTAGTGGGTACCTGGAACTCGCTACCGGAGGAGGTAGTGGAAGCAGGGACGATAGGGACATTTAAGGGGCATCTTGACAAATGTATGAATAGGATGGGAATAGAAGGATACGGACCCAAGAAGTGTAGAAGATTGTAGTTTAGTCGGGCAGTATGGTCGGCACGGGCTTGGAGGGCCGAAGGGCTTGTTCCTGTGCTGTACATTTCTTTGTTCTTTGTTTGTTGTTTGTCTGTCTATTCTCTCTTTCCCTCTGTCTAATCTCTCTCCCCTGTCTGTTTACCCTCTCTATCCCTGTCATTCTAATCTCTCTCTCTCTCTGTCTGTCTAATCGCCCTCTCACTGTCTGTCTAACCTCTCTCTCCCAGTCAGTCTAATCTCTCTCTCCCTGTCTCTCTAACCTATCTCTCCCTGTCTGTCTAATCTTTCCCTCCCGATCTCTATAACTTCTCTCACCCTGTCTGTCAAACTCTCTCTCCCTGTCTGTCTATACTCTCTCTAACATTCTATCTATCCTCTCTCTCCCTGTCTGTCTAATCTCTCTATCCCTGTCTGTCTAATCTCTCTCTCTCCCTGTCCGTCTAATCTCTCTCTCCCTGTCTGTCTACTCTATCTCACTGTCTGTCTAATCTCTCTCACCGTGTCTGCTCATCTCTCTCTCCCTGTCCGTCTAATCTCTCTCTCCCTGTCTGTCTAATTTCTCTATCCCTGTCGGTCAAACCTCTCTCTTCCTGTCTGTCTAATCTCCATCTCCCTGTCTTTCGAATCTCTCACTCACTGTCTGTCTACCCTCTCTCTCTCTGTCTGTCTAATCTCTCTCTCCCAGTCTGTCTATTCTCTCTCACCCTGTCTGTCTAAACTCTCTCTACCTGTCTGTCTAATGACACTCTCCCCATCTGTCTATCCTCTCTCTCACTGTCTGTATATTCTTTCTCTCCCTGTCTGTCTAATCTCTCTCTCCCTCTCTGTCTAATCACTCTCTCCCTGACTGCCTAATCTCTCTCTCTCTTTCTGACCTCGCTCTCATTTTCTGTCTAATCTCTCTCACCCTGTCTGTCCAATCTCTCCCTCCCTGCCTGTCTAACATGTCACTCCCTGTCTGTCTAATCTATCTTTCCCTGTCTGTCTAATCTCTCTCTCCCTGTCTGTCTAATCTCTCTCTCCCTGTCTGTCTAACCTCTCTCTCTCCCTCTCTCTGTCTAATCTCTCTCTCCCTGTTTGTCTAATCTCTCTCTCCCTGTCTGTCTAATCTTTCTCTCCCTGTCTGTCTAACCTCTCTCTCTCCCTCTCTCTGTCTAATCTGTCTCTCCCTGTCTGTCTAATCTGTCTCTCCCTGTCTGTGTAACCTATCTATCTAAACTCCATATTCCTCTCTGTCTAACCACTCTCTCCCTGTCTGTCCAATCTCTCTCTCCCTGTTTGTCAAATCTCTCTCTCCCTGTCTGTCGAATCACGCTCTCCCACACTTTCTGACCTCCTTCACCCTGTCTGTCTAACCTCTCTCTCTCTCTTCCTCACCTCTCTCTCCCTGACTGTCGAATCACTCTCTCCGTCTGTCTAACCTCTCTCTCTCTTTCTGACCTCCCACTTCCTGTCTGTCTAATCTCTCTCACCCTCACTGTCTAACCACTCTCTCCCTGTCTGTCTAATCTCTCTCTCCCTCTCCGTCTAATCTCTCTCTCCCTGTCTGTCTACTCTCTCTCACTGTCTGTCTAATCTCTCTCTCGCTGTCTGTCTACCTTCTCACTCCCTGACTGTCTAATTTCTCTCTCCCTGTCTGCCTAATCTCTCTATCCCTGTCATTCTAATCTCTCTCTCTCTCTGTCTGTCTAATCACCCTCTCACTGTCTGTCTCACCTCTCTCTCCCAGTCAGTCTAATCTCTCTCTCCCTGTCTCTCTAACCTATCTCTCCCTGTCTGTCTAACCTTTCCCTCCCGATCTCTATAACTTCTCTCACCCAGTCTGTCAAACTCTCGCTCCCTGTCTGTCTATACTCTCTCTAACATTCTATCTCTCCCTGTCTGTGTAACCTATCTATCTAAACTCCATATTCCTCTCTGTCTAACCGCTCTCTCCCTGTCTGTCCAATCTCTCTCTCTCTGTTTGTCAAATCTCTCTCTCCCTGTCTGTCGAATCACGCTCTCCCACACTTTCTGACCTCCCTCACCCTGTCTGTCTACTATCTCTCTCTCTCTTCCTCACCCCTCTCTCCCTGACTGTCGAATCACTCTCTCCCTGTCTGTCTAACCTCGCTCTCTCTTTCTGACCTCCCACTTCCTGTCTGTCTAATCTCTCTCACCCTCACTGTCTAACCACTCTCTCCCTGTCTGTCTAATCTCTCTCTCCCTGTCCGTCTAATCTCTCTCTCCCTGTCTGTCTACTCTCTCTCACTGTCTGTCTAATCTCTCTCTCGCTGTCTGTCTACCTTCTCACTCTCTGTCTGTCTAATCTCTCTCTCCCATTCTGTCTATCCTCTCTCTCCCTGTCTGTGTATTCTTTCTCTCCCTGACTGACTAATCTCTCTCTCCCTGTCTGCCTAATCTCTCTCTCACTCTCTGTCTAATCTCTCTCTCCCTGTCTGTCTATTCTCTCTCCCCCTCAGTCTAATCTCTCTCCCCTGTCTGTTTACCCTCTCTATCCCTGTCATTCTTCTCTCTCTCTCTCTCTGTCTGTCTAATCACCCTCTCCCTGTCTGTCTAACCGCTCTCTCATAGTCAGTCTAATCTCTCTCTCCCTGTCTGTCTAATCTTTCCCTCCCGATCTATATAACTTCTCTCACCCTGTCTGTCAAACTCTCTCCCTGTCTGTCTATACTCTCTCTAACATTCTATCTATCCTCTCTCTCCCTGTCTGTCTAATCTCTCTATCCCTGTCTGTGGAACCAATCTCCGTAATTTCTATATTCCTCTCTGTCTAACCGTTCTCTCCATGTATGTCAAATCTCTCTCTCGCTGTTTGTCAAATCTCTCTCTCCCTGTCTGTCTAATCTCTCTCTCCCTCTCGTTCAGACCTCTCTCTCCCTGTCTGTTTAACCTCTCCCTCTCTTTCTGACCTCTCTCTCATTTTCTGCCTAGTCTCTCACAGCCTCTCTGTCTAATCTCTCCCTCCCTGTCTGTCTAATCTCTCTCTCCCTGTCTGTCTAAGCTCTCTCTCTCCCTCTCTCTATCTAATCTCTCTCTCACTGTCTGTCTAATCTCTCTCTCCCTCTCCGTCTAATCTCTCTTTCCCTGTCTGTCTACTCTATCTCACTGTCTGTCTAATCTCTCTCTCGCTGTCTGTCTACCGTCTCACTCTCTGTCTGTCTAATCTCTCTCCCACTGTCTGTGTAATCCCTCTCTCCCGGTCTGTCTAATCTCTCTCCCCCTGTCAGTCCAATCTCTATCAACCTATCTGCTAATCTCTCTCTCACAGTCTGTCTAATCTCTATCTCCCTGTCTTTCGAATCGCTCTCACCCACTCTTTCTGACCTCACTCTCCCTGTCTGTCTAACCTCTCTCTCTAACTCTATATTCCTCTCTGTCTAACCGCTCGCTCCCTGTCTGTCTAATCTCTCTCTCCCTCTCTTTCAGACCTCCCTCTCCCTGTCTGTCTAACCTCTCTCTCTCTTTCTCACCTCTATCTCCCTGTCTGTCTTAGCTCTCTTTCGCATCTGTCTATCCTCTCTCTCTCTGTCTATCTAATCTCTCTCTCCCAGTCTGTCTAATCTCTCTCTCCCTGTCCGTCTAATCTCTCTCTCCCTGTCTGTCTACTCTATCTCACTGTCTGTCTAATCTCTCTCTCGCTGCCTGTCTACCCTCTCACTCTCTGTCTGTCTAATTTCTCTCCCACTGTCCGTGTAATCCCACTCTCCCGGTCTGTCTAATCTCTCACCCCCTGTCAGTCCAATCTCTATCAACCTATCTGCTAATCTCTCTCTCACTGTCTGTCTAATCTGTCTCTTCCTGTCTGTCTAATCTCTCTCTCTCCATTTCGGTCAAACCTCTCTCTTCCTGTCTGTCTAATCTCTATCTCCCTGTCTTTCGAATCTCTCTCTCCCACTCTTTCTGACCTCACTCTCCCTGTCTGTCTAACCTCTCGCCCTAACTCTATATTCCTCTCTGTCTAACCGCTCTCTCCTTGTCTGTCTAATCTCTCTCTCCCTCTCTTTCAGACCTCCCTCTGCTGTCTGTCTAACCTCGCTCTCTCTTTCTCACCTCTATCTCCCTGTCTGTCTTAGCTCTCTCTCGCATCTGTCTATCCTCTCTCTCTCTGTCTGTCTAATCTCTCTCTCCCAGTCTGTCTATTCTCTCTCACCCTGTCTGTCTAATCCCCCTCTACCTGTCTGTCTACTCTCTTTCCTCCTCTGTCTAATCTCTCTCCCCTGTCTGCTTAGCCTCTCTATCCCTTTCAGTCTAATCGCTCACTCTCCCTGTCTGTCTAATCACCCACTCCCTGTCTGTCTAATCTTTCCCTCCCGATCTATATAAACTGTCTCTCCCTGTCTGTCTCATCTCTCTCTCCCTGTCTGTCTAATTTCTCTATCCCTGTCGGTCAAACCTCTCTCTCCCTGTCTGTCTAATCTCCATCTCCCTGTCTTTCGAATCTCTCACTCACTGTCTGTCTACCCTCTCTCTCTCTGTCTGTCTAATCTCTCTCTCCCAGTCTGTCTATTCTCTCTCACCCTGTCTGTCTAAACTCTCTCTACCTGTCTGGCTAATCACACTCTCCCCCATCTGTCTATCCTCTCTCTCACTGTCTGTATATTCTTTCTCTCCCTGTCTGTCTAATCTCTCTCTCCCTCTCTGTCTAATCACTCTCTCCCTGACTGCCTAATCTCTCTCTCTCTTTCTGACCTCGCTCTCATTTTCTGTCTAATCTCTCTCACCCTGTCTGTCCAATCTCTCCCTCCCTGCCTGTCTAACATGTCACTCCCTGTCTGTCTAATCTATCTTTCCCTGTCTGTCTAATCTCTCTCTCCCTGTCTGTCTAATCTCTCTCTCCCTGTCTGTCTAACCTCTCTCTCTCCCTCTCTCTGTCTAATCTCTCTCTCTCCCTGTCTGTCTAATCTCTCTCTCCCTGTCTGTCTAATCTCTCTCTCCCTGTCTGTCTAACCTCTCTCTCTCCCTCTGTTTACCCTCTCTATCCCTGTCATTCTAATCTCTCTCTCTCTCTGTCTGTCTAATCACCCTCTCACTGTCTGTCTAACCTCTCTCTCCCAGTCAGTCTCATCTCTCTCTCCCTGTCTCTCTAACCTATCTCTCCCTGTCTGTCTAATCTTTCCCTCCCGATCTCTATAACTTCTCTCACCCTGTCTGTCAAACTCTCTCTCCCTGTCTGTCTATACTCTCTCTAACATTCTATCTCTCCCTGTCTGTGTAACCTATCTATCTGAACTCCATATTCCTCTCTGTCTAACCGCTCTCTCCCTGTCTGTCCAATCTCTCTCTCTCTGTTTGTCAAATCTCTCTCTCCCTGTCTGTCGAATCACGCTCTCCCACACTTTCTGACCTCCCTCACCCTGTCTGTCCACCCTCTCTCTCTCTCTTGCTCACCCCTCTCTCCCTGACTGTCGAATCACTCTCTCCCTGTCTGTCTAACCTCGCTCTCTCTTTCTGACCTCCCACTTCCTGTCTGTCTAATCTCTCTCACCCTCACTGTCTAACCACTCTCTCCCTGTCTGTCTAATCTCTCTCTCCCTGTCCGTCTAATCTCTCTCTCCCTGTTTGTCTACTCTCTCTCACTGTCTGTCTAATCTCTCTCTCGCTGTCTGTCTACCTTCTCACTCTCTGTCTGTCTAATCTCTCTCTCCCATTCTGTCTACCCTCTCTCTCCCTGTCTGTGTATTCTTTCTCTCCCTGACTGACTAATCTCTCTCTCCCTGTCTGCCTAATCTCTCTCACTCTCGATCTAATCTCTCTCTCCCTGTCTGTCTATTCTCTCTCCCCCTCTGTCTAATCTCTCTCCCCTGTCTGTTTACCCTCTCTAACCCTGTCATTCTAATCTCTCTCTCTCTCTGTCTGTCTAATCACCCTCTCCCTGTCTGTCTAACCGCTCTCTCATAGTCAGTCTAATCTCTCTCTCCCTGTCTGTCTAATCTTTCCCTCCCGATCTATATAACTTCTCTCACCCTGTCTGTCAAACTCTCTCCCTGTCTGTCTATACTCTCCCTAACATTCTATCTATCCTCTCTCTCCCTGTCTGTCTAATCTCTCTATCCCTGTCTGTGGAACCAATCTCCGTAATTTCTATATTCCTCTCTGTCTAACCGTTCTCTCCATGTATGTCAAATCTCTCTCTCGCTGTTTGTCAAATCTCTCTCTCCCTGTCTGTCTAATCTCTCTCTCCCTCTCGTTCAGACCTCTCTCTCCCTGTCTGTTTAACCACTCCCTCTCTTTCTGATCTCTCTCTCATTTTCTGCCTAGTCTCTCACAGCCTCTCTGGCTAATCTCTCCCTCCCTGTCTGTCTAATCTCTCTCTCCCTGTCTGTCTAAGTTCTCTCTCTCCCTCTCTCTATCTAATCTCTCTCTCACTGTCTGTCTAATCTCTCTCTCCCTCTCCGTCTAATCTCTCTCTCCCTGTCTGTCTAATCTCTCTCCCACTGTCTGTGTAATCCCTCTCTCCCGGTCTGTCTAATCTCTCTCCCCCTGTCAGTCCAATCTCTATCAACCTATCTGCTAATCTCTCTCTCACAGTCTGTCTAATCTCTATCTCCCTGTCTTTCGAATCGCTCTCTCCCACTCTTTCTGACCTCACTCTCCCTGTCTGTCTAACCTCTCTCTCTAACTCTATATTCCTCTCTGTCTAACCGCTCGCTCCCTGTCTGTCTAACCTCGCTCTCTCTTTCTGACCTCCCACTTCCTGTCTGTCTAATCTCTCTCACCCTCACTGTCTAACCACTCTCTCCCTGTCTGTCTAATCTCTCTCTCCCTGTCCGTCTAATCTCTCTCTCCCTGTCTGTCTACTCTCTCTCACTGTCTGTCTAATCTCTCTCTCGCTGTCTGTCTACCTTCTCACTCTCTGTCTGTCTAATCTCTCTCTCCCATTCTGTCTATCCTCTCTCTCCCTGTCTGTGTATTCTTTCTCTCCCTGACTGACTAATCTCTCTCTCCCTGTCTGCCTAATCTCTCTCACTCTCGATCTAATCTCTCTCTCCCTGTCTGTCTATTCTCTCTCCCCCTCTGTCTAATCTCTCTCCCCTGTCTGTTTACCCTCTCTAACCCTGTCATTCTAATCTCTCTCTCTCTCTGTCTGTCTAATCACCCTCTCCCTGTCTGTCTAACCGCTCTCTCATAGTCAGTCTAATCTCTCTCTCCCTGTCTGTCTAATCTTTCCCTCCCGATCTATATAACTTCTCTCACCCTGTCTGTCAAACTCTCTCCCTGTCTGTCTATACTCTCCCTAACATTCTATCTATCCTCTCTCTCCCTGTCTGTCTAATCTCTCTATCCCTGTCTGTGGAACCAATCTCCGTAATTTCTATATTCCTCTCTGTCTAACCGTTCTCTCCATGTATGTCAAATCTCTCTCTCGCTGTTTGTCAAATCTCTCTCTCCCTGTCTGTCTAATCTCTCTCTCCCTCTCGTTCAGACCTCTCTCTCCCTGTCTGTTTAACCACTCCCTCTCTTTCTGATCTCTCTCTCATTTTCTGCCTAGTCTCTCACAGCCTCTCTGGCTAATCTCTCCCTCCCTGTCTGTCTAATCTCTCTCTCCCTGTCTGTCTAAGTTCTCTCTCTCCCTCTCTCTATCTAATCTCTCTCTCACTGTCTGTCTAATCTCTCTCTCCCTCTCCGTCTAATCTCTCTCTCCCTGTCTGTCTAATCTCTCTCCCACTGTCTGTGTAATCCCTCTCTCCCGGTCTGTCTAATCTCTCTCCCCCTGTCAGTCCAATCTCTATCAACCTATCTGCTAATCTCTCTCTCACAGTCTGTCTAATCTCTATCTCCCTGTCTTTCGAATCGCTCTCTCCCACTCTTTCTGACCTCACTCTCCCTGTCTGTCTAACCTCTCTCTCTAACTCTATATTCCTCTCTGTCTAACCGCTCGCTCCCTGTCTGTCTAACCTCGCTCTCTCTTTCTGACCTCCCACTTCCTGTCTGTCTAATCTCTCTCACCCTCACTGTCTAACCACTCTCTCCCTGTCTGTCTAATCTCTCTCTCCCTGTCCGTCTAATCTCTCTCTCCCTGTCTGTCTACTCTCTCTCACTGTCTGTCTAATCTCTCTCTCGCTGTCTGTCTACCTTCTCACTCTCTGTCTGTCTAATCTCTCTCTCCCATTCTGTCTATCCTCTCTCTCCCTGTCTGTGTATTCTTTCTCTCCCTGACTGACTAATCTCTCTCTCCCTGTCTGCCTAATCTCTCTCTCACTCTCTGTCTAATCTCTCTCTCCCTGTCTATCTATTCTCTCTCCCCCTCAGTCTAATCTCTCTCCCCTGTCTGTTTACCCTCTCTATCCCTGTCATTCTAATCTCTCTCTCTCTCTGTCTGTCTAATCACCCTCTCCCTGTCTGTCTAACCGCTCTCTCATAGTCAGTCTAATCTCTCTCTCCCTGTCTGTCTAATCTTTCCCTCCCGATCTATATAACGTCTCTCACCCTGTCTGTCAAACTCTCTCCCTGTCTGTCTATACTCTCTCTAACATTCTATCTATCCTCTCTCTCCCTGTCTGTCTAATCTCTCTATCCCTGTCTGTGGAACCAATCTCCGTAATTTCTATATTCCTCTCTGTCTAACCGTTCTCTCCATGTATGTCAAATCTCTCTCTCGCTGTTTGTCAAATCTCTCTCTCCCTGTCTGTCTAATCTCTCTCTCCCTCTCGTTCAGACCTCTCTCTCCCTGTCTGTTTAACCTCTCCCTCTCTTTCTGACCTCACTCTCATTTTCTGCCTAGTCTCTCACAGCCTGTCTGTCTAATCTCTCCCTCCCTGTCTGTCTAATCTCTCTCTCCCTGTCCGTCTAATCTCTCTCTCCCTGTCTGTCTACTCTATCTCACTGTCTGTCTAATCTCTCTCTCGCTGCCTGTCTACCCTCTCACTCTCTGTCTGTCTAATTTCTCTCCCACTGTCCGTGTAATCCCACTCTCCCGGTCTGTCTAATCTCTCACCCCCTGTCAGTCCAATCTCTATCAACCTATCTGCTAATCTCTCTCTCACTGTCTGTCTAATCTGTCTCTTCCTGTCTGTCTAATCTCTCTCTCTCCATTTCGGTCAAACCTCTCTCTTCCTGTCTGTCTAATCTCTATCTCCCTGTCTTTCGAATCTCTCTCTCCCACTCTTTCTGACCTCACTCTCCCTGTCTGTCTAAACTCTCGCCCTAACTCTATATTCCTCTCTGTCTAACCGCTCTCTCCTTGTCTGTCTAATCTCTCTCTCCCTCTCTTTCAGACCTCCCTCTGCTGTCTGTCTAACCTCGCTCTCTCTTTCTCACCTCTATCTCCCTGTCTGTCTTAGCTCTCTCTCGCATCTGTCTATCCTCTCTCTCTCTGTCTGTCTAATCTCTCTCTCCCAGTCTGTCTATTCTCTCTCACCCTGTCTGTCTAATCCCCCTCTACCTGTCTGTCTACTCTCTTTCCTCCTCTGTCTAATCTCTCTCCCCTGTCTGCTTAGCCTCTCTATCCCTTTCAGTCTAATCGCTCACTCTCCCTGTCTGTCTAATCACCCACTCCCTGTCTGTCTAATCTTTCCCTCCCGATCTATATAAACTGTCTCTCCCTGTCTGTCTCATCTCTCTCTCCCTGTCTGTCTAATTTCTCTATCCCTGTCGGTCAAACCTCTCTCTCCCTGTCTGTCTAATCTCCATCTCCCTGTCTTTCGAATCTCTCACTCACTGTCTGTCTACCCTCTCTCTCTCTGTCTGTCTAATCTCTCTCTCCCAGTCTGTCTATTCTCTCTCACCCTGTCTGTCTAAACTCTCTCTACCTGTCTGGCTAATCACACTCTCCCCCATCTGTCTATCCTCTCTCTCACTGTCTGTATATTCTTTCTCTCCCTGTCTGTCTAATCTCTCTCTCCCTCTCTGTCTAATCACTCTCTCCCTGACTGCCTAATCTCTCTCTCTCTTTCTGACCTCGCTCTCATTTTCTGTCTAATCTCTCTCACCCTGTCTGTCCAATCTCTCCCTCCCTGCCTGTCTAACATGTCACTCCCTGTCTGTCTAATCTATCTTTCCCTGTCTGTCTAATCTCTCTCTCCCTGTCTGTCTAATCTCTCTCTCCCTGTCTGTCTAACCTCTCTCTCTCCCTCTCTCTGTCTAATCTCTCTCTCTCCCTGTCTGTCTAATCTCTCTCTCCCTGTCTGTCTAATCTCTCTCTCCCTGTCTGTCTAACCTCTCTCTCTCCCTCTGTTTACCCTCTCTATCCCTGTCATTCTAATCTCTCTCTCTCTCTGTCTGTCTAATCACCCTCTCACTGTCTGTCTAACCTCTCTCTCCCAGTCAGTCTCATCTCTCTCTCCCTGTCTCTCTAACCTATCTCTCCCTGTCTGTCTAATCTTTCCCTCCCGATCTCTATAACTTCTCTCACCCTGTCTGTCAAACTCTCTCTCCCTGTCTGTCTATACTCTCTCTAACATTCTATCTCTCCCTGTCTGTGTAACCTATCTATCTGAACTCCATATTCCTCTCTGTCTAACCGCTCTCTCCCTGTCTGTCCAATCTCTCTCTCTCTGTTTGTCAAATCTCTCTCTCCCTGTCTGTCGAATCACGCTCTCCCACACTTTCTGACCTCCCTCACCCTGTCTGTCCACCCTCTCTCTCTCTCTTGCTCACCCCTCTCTCCCTGACTGTCGAATCACTCTCTCCCTGTCTGTCTAACCTCGCTCTCTCTTTCTGACCTCCCACTTCCTGTCTGTCTAATCTCTCTCACCCTCACTGTCTAACCACTCTCTCCCTGTCTGCCTAATCTCTCTCTCCCTGTCCGTCTAATCTCTCTCTCCCTGTTTGTCTACTCTCTCTCACTGTCTGTCTAATCTCTCTCTCGCTGTCTGTCTACCTTCTCACTCTCTGTCTGTCTAATCTCTCTCTCCCATTCTGTCTATCCTCTCTCTCCCTGTCTGTGTATTCTTTCTCTCCCTGACTGACTAATCTCTCTCTCCCTGTCTGCCTAATCTCTCTCACTCTCGATCTAATCTCTCTCTCCCTGTCTGTCTATTCTCTCTCCCCCTCTGTCTAATCTCTCTCCCCTGTCTGTTTACCCTCTCTAACCCTGTCATTCTAATCTCTCTCTCTCTCTGTCTGTCTAATCACCCTCTCCCTGTCTGTCTAACCGCTCTCTCATAGTCAGTCTAATCTCTCTCTCCCTGTCTGTCTAATCTTTCCCTCCCGATCTATATAACTTCTCTCACCCTGTCTGTCAAACTCTCTCCCTGTCTGTCTATACTCTCCCTAACATTCTATCTATCCTCTCTCTCCCTGTCTGTCTAATCTCTCTATCCCTGTCTGTGGAACCAATCTCCGTAATTTCTATATTCCTCTCTGTCTAACCGTTCTCTCCATGTATGTCAAATCTCTCTCGCGCTGTTTGTCAAATCTCTCTCTCCCTGTCTGTCTAATCTCTCTCTCCCTCTCGTTCAGACCTCTCTCTCCCTGTCTGTTTAACCACTCCCTCTCTTTCTGATCTCTCTCTCATTTTCTGCCTAGTCTCTCACAGCCTCTCTGTCTAATCTCTCCCTCCCTGTCTGTCTAATCTCTCTCTCCCTGTCTGTCTAAGTTCTCTCTCTCCCTCTCTCTATCTAATCTCTCTCTCACTGTCTGTCTAATCTCTCTCTCCCTCTCCGTCTAATCTCTCTCTCCCTGTCTGTCTAATCTCTCTCCCACTGTCTGTGTAATCCCTCTCTCCCGGTCTGTCTAATCTCTCTCCCCCTGTCAGTCCAATCTCTATCAACCTATCTGCTAATCTCTCTCTCACAGTCTGTCTAATCTCTATCTCCCTGTCTTTCGAATCGCTCTCTCCCACTCTTTCTGACCTCACTCTCCCTGTCTGTCTAACCTCTCTCTCTAACTCTATATTCCTCTCTGTCTAACCGCTCGCTCCCTGTCTGTCTAACCTCGCTCTCTCTTTCTGACCTCCCACTTCCTGTCTGTCTAATCTCTCTCACCCTCACTGTCTAACCACTCTCTCCCTGTCTGTCTAATCTCTCTCTCCTGTCCGTCTAATCTCTCTCTCCCTGTCTGTCTACTCTCTCTCACTGTCTGTCTAATCTCTCTCTCGCTGTCTGTCTACCTTCTCACTCTCTGTCTGTCTAATCTCTCTCTCCCATTCTGTCTATCCTCTCTCTCCCTGTCTGTGTATTCTTTCTCTCCCTGACTGACTAATCTCTCTCTCCCTGTCTGCCTAATCTCTCTCTCACTCTCTGTCTAATCTCTCTCTCCCTGTCTATCTATTCTCTCTCCCCCTCAGTCTAATCTCTCTCCCCTGTCTGTTTACCCTCTCTATCCCTGTCATTCTAATCTCTCTCTCTCTCTGTCTGTCTAATCACCCTCTCCCTGTCTGTCTAACCGCTCTCTCATAGTCAGTCTAATCTCTCTCTCCCTGTCTGTCTAATCTTTCCCTCCCGATCTATATAACGTCTCTCACCCTGTCTGTCAAACTCTCTCCCTGTCTGTCTATACTCTCTCTAACATTCTATCTATCCTCTCTCTCCCTGTCTGTCTAATCTCTCTATCCCTGTCTGTGGAACCAATCTCCGTAATTTCTATATTCCTCTCTGTCTAACCGTTCTCTCCATGTATGTCAAATCTCTCTCTCGCTGTTTGTCAAATCTCTCTCTCCCTGTCTGTCTAATCTCTCTCTCCCTCTCGTTCAGACCTCTCTCTCCCTGTCTGTTTAACCTCTCCCTCTCTTTCTGACCTCACTCTCATTTTCTGCCTAGTCTCTCACAGCCTCTCTGTCTAATCTCTCCCTCCATGTCTGTCTAATCTCTCTCTCCCTGTCCGTCTAATCTCTCTCTCCCTGTCTGTCTACTCTATCTCACTGTCTGTCTAATCTCTCTCTCGCTGCCTGTCTACCCTCTCACTCTCTGTCTGTCTAATTTCTCTCCCACTGTCCGTGTAATCCCACTCTCCCGGTCTGTCTAATCTCTCACCCCCTGTCAGTCCAATCTCTATCAACCTATCTGCTAATCTCTCTCTCACTGTCTGTCTAATCTGTCTCTTCCTGTCTGTCTAATCTCTCTCTCTCCATTTCGGTCAAACCTCTCTCTTCCTGTCTGTCTAATCTCTATCTCCCTGTCTTTCGAATCTCTCTCTCCCACTCTTTCTGACCTCACTCTCCCTGTCTGTCTAACCTCTCGCCCTAACTCTATATTCCTCTCTGTCTAACCGCTCTCTCCTTGTCTGTCTAATCTCTCTCTCCCTCTCTTTCAGACCTCCCTCTGCTGTCTGTCTAACCTCGCTCTCTCTTTCTCACCTCTATCTCCCTGTCTGTCTTAGCTCTCTCTCGCATCTGTCTATCCTCTCTCTCTCTGTCTGTCTAATCTCTCTCTCCCAGTCTGTCTATTCTCTCTCACCCTGTCTGTCTAATCCCCCTCTACCTGTCTGTCTACTCTCTTTCCTCCTCTGTCTAATCTCTCTCCCCTGTCTGCTTAGCCTCTCTATCCCTTTCAGTCTAATCGCTCACTCTCCCTGTCTGTCTAATCACCCACTCCCTGTCTGTCTAATCTTTCCCTCCCGATCTATATAAACTGTCTCTCCCTGTCTGTCTCATCTCTCTCTCCCTGTCTGTCTAATTTCTCTATCCCTGTCGGTCAAACCTCTCTCTCCCTGTCTGTCTAATCTCCATCTCCCTGTCTTTCGAATCTCTCACTCACTGTCTGTCTACCCTCTCTCTCTCTGTCTGTCTAATCTCTCTCTCCCAGTCTGTCTATTCTCTCTCACCCTGTCTGTCTAAACTCTCTCTACCTGTCTGGCTAATCACACTCTCCCCCATCTGTCTATCCTCTCTCTCACTGTCTGTATATTCTTTCTCTCCCTGTCTGTCTAATCTCTCTCTCCCTCTCTGTCTAATCACTCTCTCCCTGACTGCCTAATCTCTCTCTCTCTTTCTGACCTCGCTCTCATTTTCTGTCTAATCTCTCTCACCCTGTCTGTCCAATCTCTCCCTCCCTGCCTGTCTAACATGTCACTCCCTGTCTGTCTAATCTATCTTTCCCTGTCTGTCTAATCTCTCTCTCCCTGTCTGTCTAATCTCTCTCTCCCTGTCTGTCTAACCTCTCTCTCTCCCTCTCTCTGTCTAATCTCTCTCTCTCCCTGTCTGTCTAATCTCTCTCTCCCTGTCTGTCTAATCTCTCTCTCCCTGTCTGTCTAACCTCTCTCTCTCCCTCTGTTTACCCTCTCTATCCCTGTCATTCTAATCTCTCTCTCTCTCTGTCTGTCTAATCACCCTCTCACTGTCTGTCTAACCTCTCTCTCCCAGTCAGTCTCATCTCTCTCTCCCTGTCTCTCTAACCTATCTCTCCCTGTCTGTCTAATCTTTCCCTCCCGATCTCTATAACTTCTCTCACCCTGTCTGTCAAACTCTCTCTCCCTGTCTGTCTATACTCTCTCTAACATTCTATCTCTCCCTGTCTGTGTAACCTATCTATCTGAACTCCATATTCCTCTCTGTCTACCCGCTCTCTCCCTGTCTGTCCAATCTCTCTCTCTCTGTTTGTCAAATCTCTCTCTCCCTGTCTGTCGAATCACGCTCTCCCACACTTTCTGACCTCCCTCACCCTCTCTGTCCACCCTCTCTCTCTCTCTTGCTCACCCCTCTCTCCCTGACTGTCGAATCACTCTCTCCCTGTCTGTCTAACCTCGCTCTCTCTTTCTGACCTCCCACTTCCTGTCTGTCTAATCTCTCTCACCCTCACTGTCTAACCACTCTCTCCCTGTCTGTCTAATCTCTCTCTCCCTGTCCGTCTAATCTCTCTCTCCCTGTTTGTCTACTCTCTCTCACTGTCTGTCTAATCTCTCTCTCGCTGTCTGTCTACCTTCTCACTCTCTGTCTGTCTAATCTCTCTCTCCCATTCTGTCTATCCTCTCTCTCCCTGTCTGTGTATTCTTTCTCTCCCTGACTGACTAATCTCTCTCTCCCTGTCTGCCTAATCTCTCTCACTCTCGATCTAATCTCTCTCTCCCTGTCTGTCTATTCTCTCTCCCCCTCTGTCTAATCTCTCTCCCCTGTCTGTTTACCCTCTCTAACCCTGTCATTCTAATCTCTCTCTCTCTCTGTCTGTCTAATCACCCTCTCCCTGTCTGTCTAACCGCTCTCTCATAGTCAGTCTAATCTCTCTCTCCCTGTCTGTCTAATCTTTCCCTCCCGATCTATATAACTTCTCTCACCCTGTCTGTCAAACTCTCTCCCTGTCTGTCTATACTCTCCCTAACATTCTATCTATCCTCTCTCTCCCTGTCTGTCTAATCTCTCTATCCCTGTCTGTGGAACCAATCTCCGTAATTTCTATATTCCTCTCTGTCTAACCGTTCTCTCCATGTATGTCAAATCTCTCTCTCGCTGTTTGTCAAATCTCTCTCTCCCTGTCTGTCTAATCTCTCTCTCCCTCTCGTTCAGACCTCTCTCTCCCTGTCTGTTTAACCTCTCCCTCTCTTTCTGATCTCTCTCTCATTTTCTGCCTAGTCTCTCACAGCCTCTCTGTCTAATCTCTCCCTCCCTGTCTGTCTAATCTCTCTCTCCCTGTCTGTCTAAGTTCTCTCTCTCCCTCTCTCTATCTAATCTCTCTCTCACTGTCTGTCTAATCTCTCTCTCCCTCTCCGTCTAATCTCTCTCTCCCTGTCTGTCTAATCTCTCTCCCACTGTCTGTGTAATCCGTCTCTCCCGGTCTGTCTAATCTCTCTCCCCCTGTCAGTCCAATCTCTATCAACCTATCTGCTAATCTCTCTCTCACAGTCTGTCTAATCTCTATCTCCCTGTCTTTCGAATCGCTCTCTCCCACTCTTTCTGACCTCACTCTCCCTGTCTGTCTAACCTCTCTCTCTAACTCTATATTCCTCTCTGTCTAACCGCTCGCTCCCTGTCTGTCTAACCTCGCTCTCTCTTTCTGACCTCCCACTTCCTGTCTGTCTAATCTCTCTCACCCTCACTGTCTAACCACTCTCTCCCTGTCTGTCTAATCTCTCTCTCCCTGTCCGTCTAATCTCTCTCTCCCTGTCTGTCTACTCTCTCTCACTGTCTGTCTAATCTCTCTCTCGCTGTCTGTCTACCTTCTCACTCTCTGTCTGTCTAATCTCTCTCTCCCATTCTGTCTATCCTCTCTCTCCCTGTCTGTGTATTCTGTCTCTCCCTGACTGACTAATCTCTCTCTCCCTGTCTGCCTAATCTCTCTCTCACTCTCTGTCTAATCTCTCTCTCCCTGTCTATCTATTCTCTCTCCCCCTCAGTCTAATCTCTCTCCCCTGTCTGTTTACCCTCTCTATCCCTGTCATTCTAATCTCTCTCTCTCTCTGTCTGTCTAATCACCCTCTCCCTGTCTGTCTAACCGCTCTCTCATAGTCAGTCTAATCTCTCTCTCCCTGTCTGTCTAATCTTTCCCTCCCGATCTATATAACGTCTCTCACCCTGTCTGTCAAACTCTCTCCCTGTCTGTCTATACTCTCTCTAACATTCTATCTATCCTCTCTCTCCCTGTCTGTCTAATCTCTCTATCCCTGTCTGTGGAACCAATCTCCGTAATTTCTATATTCCTCTCTGTCTAACCGTTCTCTCCATGTATGTCAAATCTCTCTCTCGCTGTTTGTCAAATCTCTCTCTCCCTGTCTGTCTAATCTCTCTCTCCCTCTCGTTCAGACCTCTCTCTCCCTGTCTGTTTAACCTCTCCCTCTCTTTCTGACCTCACTCTCATTTTCTGCCTAGTCTCTCACAGCCTCTCTGTCTAATCTCTCCCTCCCTGTCTGTCTAATCTCTCTCTCCCTGTCCGTCTAATCTCTCTCTCCCTGTCTGTCTACTCTATCTCACTGTCTGTCTAATCTCTCTCTCGCTGCCTGTCTACCCTCTCACTCTCTGTCTGTCTAATTTCTCTCCCACTGTCCGTGTAATCCCACTCTCCCGGTCTGTCTAATCTCTCACCCCCTGTCAGTCCAATCTCTATCAACCTATCTGCTAATCTCTCTCTCACTGTCTGTCTAATCTGTCTCTTCCTGTCTGTCTAATCTCTCTCTCTCCATTTCGGTCAAACCTCTCTCTTCCTGTCTGTCTAATCTCTATCTCCCTGTCTTTCGAATCTCTCTCTCCCACTCTTTCTGACCTCACTCTCCCTGTCTGTCTAAACTCTCGCCCTAACTCTATATTCCTCTCTGTCTAACCGCTCTCTCCTTGTCTGTCTAATCTCTCTCTCCCTCTCTTTCAGACCTCCCTCTGCTGTCTGTCTAACCTCGCTCTCTCTTTCTCACCTCTATCTCCCTGTCTGTCTTAGCTCTCTCTCGCATCTGTCTATCCTCTCTCTCTCTGTCTGTCTAATCTCTCTCTCCCAGTCTGTCCATTCTCTCTCACCCTGTCTGTCTAATCCCCCTCTACCTGTCTGTCTACTCTCTTTCCTCCTCTGTCTAATCTCTCTCCCCTGTCTGCTTAGCCTCTCTATCCCTTTCAGTCTAATCGCTCACTCTCCCTGTCTGTCTAATCACCCACTCCCTGTCTGTCTAATCTTTCCCTCCCGATCTATATAAACTGTCTCTCCCTGTCTGTCTCATCTCTCTCTCCCTGTCTGTCTAATTTCTCTATCCCTGTCGGTCAAACCTCTCTCTCCCTGTCTGTCTAATCTCCATCTCCCTGTCTTTCGAATCTCTCACTCACTGTCTGTCTACCCTCTCTCTCTCTGTCTGTCTAATCTCTCTCTCCCAGTCTGTCTATTCTCTCTCACCCTGTCTGTCTAAACTCTCTCTACCTGTCTGGCTAATCACACTCTCCCCCATCTGTCTATCCTCTCTCTCACTGTCTGTATATTCTTTCTCTCCCTGTCTGTCTAATCTCTCTCTCCCTCTCTGTCTAATCACTCTCTCCCTGACTGCCTAATCTCTCTCTCTCTTTCTGACCTCGCTCTCATTTTCTGTCTAATCTCTCTCACCCTGTCTGTCCAATCTCTCCCTCCCTGCCTGTCTAACATGTCACTCCCTGTCTGTCTAATCTATCTTTCCCTGTCTGTCTAATCTCTCTCTCCCTGTCTGTCTAATCTCTCTCTCCCTGTCTGTCTAACCTCTCTCTCTCCCTCTCTCTGTCTAATCTCTCTCTCTCCCTGTCTGTCTAATCTCTCTCTCCCTGTCTGTCTAATCTCTCTCTCCCTGTCTGTCTAACCTCTCTCTCTCCCTCTGTTTACCCTCTCTATCCCTGTCATTCTAATCTCTCTCTCTCTCTGTCTGTCTAATCACCCTCTCACTGTCTGTCTAACCTCTCTCTCCCAGTCAGTCTCATCTCTCTCTCCCTGTCTCTCTAACCTATCTCTCCCTGTCTGTCTAATCTTTCCCTCCCGATCTCTATAACTTCTCTCACCCTGTCTGTCAAACTCTCTCTCCCTGTCTGTCTATACTCTCTCTAACATTCTATCTCTCCCTGTCTGTGTAACCTATCTATCTGAACTCCATATTCCTCTCTGTCTAACCGCTCTCTCCCTGTCTGTCCAATCTCTCTCTCTCTGTTTGTCAAATCTCTCTCTCCCTGTCTGTCGAATCACGCTCTCCCACACTTTCTGACCTCCCTCACCCTGTCTGTCCACCCTCTCTCTCTCTCTTGCTCACCCCTCTCTCCCTGACTGTCGAATCACTCTCTCCCTGTCTGTCTAACCTCGCTCTCTCTTTCTGACCTCCCACTTCCTGTCTGTCTAATCTCTCTCACCCTCACTGTCTAACCACTCTCTCCCTGTCTGTCTAATCTCTCTCTCCCTGTCCGTCTAATCTCTCTCTCCCTGTTTGTCTACTCTCTCTCACTGTCTGTCTAATCTCTCTCTCGCTGTCTGTCTACCTTCTCACTCTCTGTCTGTCTAATCTCTCTCTCCCATTCTGTCTATCCTCTCTCTCCCTGTCTGTGTATTCTTTCTCTCCCTGACTGACTAATCTCTCTCTCCCTGTCTGCCTAATCTCTCTCACTCTCGATCTAATCTCTCTCTCCCTGTCTGTCTATTCTCTCTCCCCCTCTGTCTAATCTCTCTCCCCTGTCTGTTTACCCTCTCTAACCCTGTCATTCTAATCTCTCTCTCTCTCTGTCTGTCTAATCACCCTCTCCCTGTCTGTCTAACCGCTCTCTCATAGTCAGTCTAATCTCTCTCTCCCTGTCTGTCTAATCTTTCCCTCCCGATCTATATAACTTCTCTCACCCTGTCTGTCAAACTCTCTCCCTGTCTGTCTATACTCTCCCTAACATTCTATCTATCCTCTCTCTCCCTGTCTGTCTAATCTCTCTATCCCTGTCTGTGGAACCAATCTCCGTAATTTCTATATTCCTCTCTGTCTAACCGTTCTCTCCATGTATGTCAAATCTCTCTCTCGCTGTTTGTCAAATCTCTCTCTCCCTGTCTGTCTAATCTCTCTCTCCCTCTCGTTCAGACCTCTCTCTCCCTGTCTGTTTAACCTCTCCCTCTCTTTCTGATCTCTCTCTCATTTTCTGCCTAGTCTCTCACAGCCTCTCTGTCTAATCTCTCCCTCCCTGTCTGTCTAATCTCTCTCTCCCTGTCTGTCTACGTTCTCTCTCTCCCTCTCTCTATCTAATCTCTCTCTCACTGTCTGTCTAATCTCTCTCTCCCTCTCCGTCTAATCTCTCTCTCCCTGTCTGTCTAATCTCTCTCCCACTGTCTGTGTAATCCCTCTCTCCCGGTCTGTCTAATCTCTCTCCCCCTGTCAGTCCAATCTCTATCAACCTATCTGCTAATCTCTCTCTCACAGTCTGTCTAATCTCTATCTCCCTGTCTTTCGAATCGCTCTCTCCCACTCTTTCTGACCTCACTCACCCTGTCTGTCTAACCTCTCTCTCTAACTCTATATTCCTCTCTGTCTAACCGCTCGCTCCCTGTCTGTCTAACCTCGCTCTCTCTTTCTGACCTCCCACTTCCTGTCTGTCTAATCTCTCTCACCCTCACTGTCTAACCACTCTCTCCCTGTCTGTCTAATCTCTCTCTCCCTGTCCGTCTAATCTCTCTCTCCCTGTCTGTCTACTCTCTCTCACTGTCTGTCTAATCTCTCTCTCGCTGTCTGTCTACCTTCTCACTCTCTGTCTGTCTAATCTCTCTCTCCCATTCTGTCTATCCTCTCTCTCCCTGTCTGTGTATTCTTTCTCTCCCTGACTGACTAATCTCTCTCTCCCTGTCTGCCTAATCTCTCTCTCACTCTCTGTCTAATCTCTCTCTCCCTGTCTATCTATTCTCTCTCCCCCTCAGTCTAATCTCTCTCCCCTGTCTGTTTACCCTCTCTATCCCTGTCATTCTAATCTCTCTCTCTCTCTGTCTGTCTAATCACCCTCTCCCTGTCTGTCTAACCGCTCTCTCATAGTCAGTCTAATCTCTCTCTCCCTGTCTGTCTAATCTTTCCCTCCCGATCTATATAACGTCTCTCACCCTGTCTGTCAAACTCTCTCCCTGTCTGTCTATACTCTCTCTAACATTCTATCTATCCTCTCTCTCCCTGTCTGTCTAATCTCTCTATCCCTGTCTGTGGAACCAATCTCCGTAATTTCTATATTCCTCTCTGTCTAACCGTTCTCTCCATGTATGTCAAATCTCTCTCTCGCTGTTTGTCAAATCTCTCTCTCCCTGTCTGTCTAATCTCTCTCTCCCTCTCGTTCAGACCTCTCTCTCCCTGTCTGTTTAACCTCTCCCTCTCTTTCTGACCTCACTCTCATTTTCTGCCTAGTCTCTCACAGCCTCTCTGTCTAATCTCTCCCTCCCTGTCTGTCTAATCTCTCTCTCCCTGTCCGTCTAATCTCTCTCTCCCTGTCTGTCTACTCTATCTCACTGTCTGTCTAATCTCTCTCTCGCTGCCTGTCTACCCTCTCACTCTCTGTCTGTCTAATTTCTCTCCCACTGTCCGTGTAATCCCACTCTCCCGGTCTGTCTAATCTCTCACCCCCTGTCAGTCCAATCTCTATCAACCTATCTGCTAATCTCTCTCTCACTGTCTGTCTAATCTGTCTCTTCCTGTCTGTCTAATCTCTCTCTCTCCATTTCGGTCAAACCTCTCTCTTCCTGTCTGTCTAATCTCTATCTCCCTGTCTTTCGAATCTCTCTCTCCCACTCTTTCTGACCTCACTCTCCCTGTCTGTCTAACCTCTCGCCCTAACTCTATATTCCTCTCTGTCTAACCGCTCTCTCCTTGTCTGTCTAATCTCTCTCTCCCTCTCTTTCAGACCTCCCTCTGCTGTCTGTCTAACCTCGCTCTCTCTTTCTCACCTCTATCTCCCTGTCTGTCTTAGCTCTCTCTCGCATCTGTCTATCCTCTCTCTCTCTGTCTGTCTAATCTCTCTCTCCCAGTCTGTCTATTCTCTCTCACCCTGTCTGTCTAATCCCCCTCTACCTGTCTGTCTACTCTCTTTCCTCCTCTGTCTAATCTCTCTCCCCTGTCTGCTTAGCCTCTCTATCCCTTTCAGTCTAATCGCTCACTCTCCCTGTCTGTCTAATCACCCACTCCCTGTCTGTCTAATCTTTCCCTCCCGATCTATATAAACTGTCTCTCCCTGTCTGTCTCATCTCTCTCTCCCTGTCTGTCTAATTTCTCTATCCCTGTCGGTCAAACCTCTCTCTCCCTGTCTGTCTAATCTCCATCTCCCTGTCTTTCGAATCTCTCACTCACTGTCTGTCTACCCTCTCTCTCTCTGTCTGTCTAATCTCTCTCTCCCAGTCTGTCTATTCTCTCTCACCCTGTCTGTCTAAACTCTCTCTACCTGTCTGGCTAATCACACTCTCCCCCATCTGTCTATCCTCTCTCTCACTGTCTGTATATTCTTTCTCTCCCTGTCTGTCTAATCTCTCTCTCCCTCTCTGTCTAATCACTCTCTCCCTGACTGCCTAATCTCTCTCTCTCTTTCTGACCTCGCTCTCATTTTCTGTCTAATCTCTCTCACCCTGTCTGTCCAATCTCTCCCTCCCTGCCTGTCTAACATGTCACTCCCTGTCTGTCTAATCTATCTTTCCCTGTCTGTCTAATCTCTCTCTCCCTGTCTGTCTAATCTCTCTCTCCCTGTCTGTCTAACCTCTCTCTCTCCCTCTCTCTGTCTAATCTCTCTCTCTCCCTGTCTGTCTAATCTCTCTCTCCCTGTCTGTCTAATCTCTCTCTCCCTGTCTGTCTAACCTCTCTCTCTCCCTCTGTTTACCCTCTCTATCCCTGTCATTCTAATCTCTCTCTCTCTCTGTCTGTCTAATCACCCTCTCACTGTCTGTCTAACCTCTCTCTCCCAGTCAGTCTCATCTCTCTCTCCCTGTCTCTCTAACCTATCTCTCCCTGTCTGTCTAATCTTTCCCTCCCGATCTCTATAACTTCTCTCACCCTGTCTGTCAAACTCTCTCTCCCTGTCTGTCTATACTCTCTCTAACATTCTATCTCTCCCTGTCTGTGTAACCTATCTATCTGAACTCCATATTCCTCTCTGTCTAACCGCTCTCTCCCTGTCTGTCCAATCTCTCTCTCTCTGTTTGTCAAATCTCTCTCTCCCTGTCTGTCGAATCACGCTCTCCCACACTTTCTGACCTCCCTCACCCTGTCTGTCCACCCTCTCTCTCTCTCTTGCTCACCCCTCTCTCCCTGACTGTCGAATCACTCTCTCCCTGTCTGTCTAACCTCGCTCTCTCTTTCTGACCTCCCACTTCCTGTCTGTCTAATCTCTCTCACCCTCACTGTCTAACCACTCTCTCCCTGTCTGTCTAATCTCTCTCTCCCTGTCCGTCTAATCTCTCTCTCCCTGTTTGTCTACTCTCTCTCACTGTCTGTCTAATCTCTCTCTCGCTGTCTGTCTACCTTCTCACTCTCTGTCTGTCTAATCTCTCTCTCCCATTCTGTCTATCCTCTCTCTCCCTGTCTGTGTATTCTTTCTCTCCCTGACTGACTAATCTCTCTCTCCCTGTCTGCCTAATCTCTCTCACTCTCGATCTAATCTCTCTCTCCCTGTCTGTCTATTCTCTCTCCCCCTCTGTCTAATCTCTCTCCCCTGTCTGTTTACCCTCTCTAACCCTGTCATTCTAATCTCTCTCTCTCTCTGTCTGTCTAATCACCCTCTCCCTGTCTGTCTAACCGCTCTCTCATAGTCAGTCTAATCTCTCTCTCCCTGTCTGTCTAATCTTTCCCTCCCGATCTATATAACTTCTCTCACCCTGTCTGTCAAACTCTCTCCCTGTCTGTCTATACTCTCCCTAACATTCTATCTATCCTCTCTCTCCCTGTCTGTCTAATCTCTCTATCCCTGTCTGTGGAACCAATCTCCGTAATTTCTATATTCCTCTCTGTCTAACCGTTCTCTCCATGTATGTCAAATCTCTCTCTCGCTGTTTGTCAAATCTCTCTCTCCCTGTCTGTCTAATCTCTCTCTCCCTCTCGTTCAGACCTCTCTCTCCCTGTCTGTTTAACCTCTCCCTCTCTTTCTGATCTCTCTCTCATTTTCTGCCTAGTCTCTCACAGCCTCTCTGTCTAATCTCTCCCTCCCTGTCTGTCTAATCTCTCTCTCCCTGTCTGTCTAAGTTCTCTCTCTCCCTCTCTCTATCTAATCTCTCTCTCACTGTCTGTCTAATCTCTCTCTCCCTCTCCGTCTAATCTCTCTCTCCCTGTCTGTCTAATCTCTCTCCCACTGTCTGTGTAATCCCTCTCTCCCGGTCTGTCTAATCTCTCTCCCCCTGTCAGTCCAATCTCTATCAACCTATCTGCTAATCTCTCTCTCACAGTCTGTCTAATCTCTATCTCCCTGTCTTTCGAATCGCTCTCTCCCACTCTTTCTGACCTCACTCTCCCTGTCTGTCTAACCTCTCTCTCTAACTCTATATTCCTCTCTGTCTAACCGCTCGCTCCCTGTCTGTCTAACCTCGCTCTCTCTTTCTGACCTCCCACTTCCTGTCTGTCTAATCTCTCTCACCCTCACTGTCTAACCACTCTCTCCCTGTCTGTCTAATCTCTCTCTCCCTGTCCGTCTAATCTCTCTCTCCCTGTCTGTCTACTCTCTCTCACTGTCTGTCTAATCTCTCTCTCGCTGTCTGTCTACCTTCTCACTCTCTGTCTGTCTAATCTCTCTCTCCCATTCTGTCTATCCTCTCTCTCCCTGTCTGTGTATTCTTTCTCTCCCTGACTGACTAATCTCTCTCTCCCTGTCTGCCTAATCTCTCTCTCACTCTCTGTCTAATCTCTCTCTCCCTGTCTATCTATTCTCTCTCCCCCTCAGTCTAATCTCTCTCCCCTGTCTGTTTACCCTCTCTATCCCTGTCATTCTAATCTCTCTCTCTCTCTGTCTGTCTAATCACCCTCTCCCTGTCTGTCTAACCGCTCTCTCATAGTCAGTCTAATCTCTCTCTCCCTGTCTGTCTAATCTTTCCCTCCCGATCTATATAACGTCTCTCACCCTGTCTGTCAAACTCTCTCCCTGTCTGTCTATACTCTCTCTAACATTCTATCTATCCTCTCTCTCCCTGTCTGTCTAATCTCTCTATCCCTGTCTGTGGAACCAATCTCCGTAATTTCTATATTCCTCTCTGTCTAACCGTTCTCTCCATGTATGTCAAATCTCTCTCTCGCTGTTTGTCAAATCTCTCTCTCCCTGTCTGTCTAATCTCTCTCTCCCTCTCGTTCAGACCTCTCTCTCCCTGTCTGTTTAACCTCTCCCTCTCTTTCTGACCTCACTCTCATTTTCTGCCTAGTCTCTCACAGCCTCTCTGTCTAATCTCTCCCTCCCTGTCTGTCTAATCTCTCTCTCCCTGTCTGTCTAAGCTCTCTCTCTCCCTCTCTCTATCTAATCTCTCTCTCACTGTCTGTCTAATCTCTCTCTCCCTCTCCGGCTAATCTCTCTCTCCCTGTCTGTCTACTCTATCTCACTGTCTGTCTAATCTCTCTCTCGCTGTCTGTCTACCGTCTCACTCTCTGTCTGTCTAATCTCTCTCCCACTGTCTGTGTAATCCCCCTCTCCCGGTCTGTCTAATCTCTCTCCCCCTGTCAGTCCAATCTCTATCAACCTATCTGCTAATCTCTCTCTCACAGTCTGTCTAATCTCTATCTCCCTGTCTTTCGAATCGCTCTCTCCCACACTTTCTGACCTCACTCTCCCTGTCTGTCTAACCTCTCTCTCTAACTCTATATTCCTCTCTGTCTAACCGCTCGCTCCCTGTCTGTCTAATCTCTCTCTCCCTCTCTTTCAGACATCCCTCTCCCTGTCTGTCTAACCTCTCTCTCTCTTTCTCACCTCTATCTCCCTGTCTGTCTTAGCTCTCTTTCGCATCTGTCTATCCTCTCTCTCTCTGTCTATCTAATCTCTCTCTCCCAGTCTGTCTAATCTCTCTCTCCCTGTCCGTCTAATCTCTCTCTCCCTGTCTGTCTACTCTATCTCACTGTCTGTCTAATCTCTCTCTCGCTGCCTGTCTACCCTCTCACTCTCTGTCTGTCTAATTTCTCTCCCACTATCCGTGTAATCCCTCTCTCCCGGTCTGTCTAATCTCTCTCCCCCTGTCAGTCCAATCTCTATCAACCTATCTGCTAATCTCTCTCTCCCTGTCTGTCTAATCTGTCTCTCCCTGTCTGTCTAATCTCTCTCTCTCCATTTCGGTCAAACCTCTCTCTTCCTGTCTGTCTAATCTCTATCTCCCTGTCTTTCGAATCTCTCTCTCCCACTCTTTCTGACCTCACTCTCCCTGTCTGTCTAACCTCTCGCCCTAACTCTATATTCCTCTCTGTCCAACCGCTCTCTCCTTGTCTGTCTAATCTCTCTCTCCCTCTCTTTCAGACCTCCCTCTGCTGTCTGTCTAACCTCGCTCTCTCTTTCTCACCTCTATCTCCCTGTCTGTCTTAGCTCTCTCTCGCATCTGTCTATCCTCTCTCTCTCTGTCTGTCTAATCTCTCTCTCCCAGTCTGTCTATTCTCTCTCACCCTGTCTGTCTAATCCCCCTCTACCTGTCTGTCTACTCTCTTTCCTCCTCTGTCTAATCTCTCTCCCCTGTCTGCTTAGCCTCTCTATCCCTTTCAGTCTAATCGCTCACTCTCCCTGTCTGTCTAATCACCCACTCCCTGTCTGTCTAATCTTTCCCTCCCGATCTATATAAACTCTCTCTCCCTGTCTGTCTCATCTCTCTCTCCCTGTCTGTCTAATTTCTCTATCCCTGTCGGTCAAACCTCTCTCTCCCTGTCTGTCTAATCTCCATCTCCCTGTCTTTCGAATCTCTCACTCACTGTCTGTCTACCCTCTCTCTCTCTGTCTGTCTAATCTCTCTCTCCCAGTCTGTCTATTCTCTCTCACCCTGTCTGTATATTCTTTCTCTCCCTGTCTGTCTAATCTCTCTCTCCCTCTGTCTAATCACTCTCTCCCTGACTGCCTAATCTCTCTCTCTCTTTCTGACCTCGCTCTCATTTTCTGTCTAATCTCTCTCACCCTGTCTGTCCAATCTCTCCCTCCCTGCCTGTCTAACATGTCACTCTCTGTCTGTCTAATCTATCTTTCCCTGTCTGTCTAATCTCTCTCTCCCTGTCTGTCTAATCTCTCTCTCCCTGTCTGTCTAACCTCTCTCTCTCCCTCTCTCTGTCTAATCTCTCTCTCTCCCTGTCTGTCTAATCTCTCTCTCCCTGTCTGTCTAATCTCTCTCTCCCTGTCTGTCTAACCTCTCTCTCTCCCTCTGTTTACCCTCTCTATCCCTGTCATTCTAATCTCTCTCTCTCTCTGTCTGTCTAATCACCCTCTCACTGTCTGTCTAACCTCTCTCTCCCAGTCAGTCTCATCTCTCTCTCCCTGTCTCTCTAACCTATCTCTCCCTGTCTGTCTAATCTTTCCCTCCCGATCTCTATAACCTCTCTCACCCTGTCTGTCAAACTCTCTCTCCCTGTCTGTCTATACTCTCTCTAACATTCTATCTCTCCCTGTCTGTGTAACCTATCTATCTGAACTCCATATTCCTCTCTGTCGAACCGCTCTCTCCCTGTCTGTCCAATCTCTCTCTCTCTGTTTGTCAAATCTCTCTCTCCCTGTCTGTCGAATCACGCTCTCCCACACTTTCTGACCTCCCTCACCCTGTCTGTCTACCCTCTCTCTCTCTCTTCCTCACCCCTCTCTCCCTGACTGTCGAATCACTCTCTCCCTGTCTGTCTAACCTCGCTCTCTCTTTCTGACCTCCCACTTCCTGTCTGTCTAATCTCTCTCACCCTCACTGTCTAACCACTCTCTCCCTGTCTGTCTAATCTATCTCTCCCTGTCCGTCTAATCTCTCTCTCCCTGTCTGTCTACTCTCTCTCACTGTCTGTCTAATCTCTCTCTCGCTGTCTGTCTACCTTCTCACTCTCTGTCTGTCTAATCTCTCTCTCCCATTCTGTCTATCCTCTCTCTCCCTGTCTGTGTATTCTTTTTCTCCCTGACTGCCTAATCTCTCTCTCACTCTCTGTCTAATCTCTCTCCCCTGTCTGTTTACCCTCTCTATCCCTGTCATTCTAATCTCTCTCTCTCTCTGTCTGTCTAATCACCCTCTCCCTGTCTGTCTAACCGCTCTCTCATAGTCAGTCTAATCTCTCTCTCCCTGTCTGTCTAATCTTTCCCTCCCGATCTAAATAACTTCTCTCACCCTGTCTGTCAAACTCTCTCCCTGTCTGTCTATACTCTATCTAACATTCCATCTATCCTCTCTATCCCTGTCTGTCTAATCTCTCTATCCCTGTCTGTGGAACCAATCTCCGTAATTTCTATATTCCTCTCTGTCTAACCGTTCTCTCCATGTATGTCAAATCTCTCTCTCGCTGATTGTCAAATCTCTCTCTCCCTGTCTGTCTAATCTCTCTCTCCCTCTCGTTCAGACCTCTCTCTCCCTGTCTGTTTAACCTCTCCCTCTCTTTCTGACCTCTCTCTCATTTTCTGCCTAGTCTCTCACAGCCTCTCTGTCTAATCTCTCCCTCCCTGTCTGTCTAATCTCTCTCTCCCTGTCTGTCTAAGCTCTCTCTCTCCCTCTCTCTATCTAATCTCTCTCTCACTGTCTGTCTAATCTCTCTCTCCCTCTCCGTCTAATCTCTCTCTCCCTGTCTGTCTACTCTATCTCACTGTCTGTCTAATCTCTCTCTCGCTGTCTGTCTACCGTCTCACTCTCTGTCTGTCTAATCTCTCTCCCACTGTCTGTGTAATCCCTCTCTCCCGGTCTGTCTAATCTCTCTCCCCCTGTCAGTCCAATCTCTATCAACCTATCTGCTAATCTCTCTCTCCCTCTCTTTCAGACCTCCCTCTGCTGTCTGTCTAACCTCGCTCTCTCTTTCTCACCTCTATCTCCCTGTCTGTCTTAGCTCTCTCTCGCATCTGTCTATCCTCTCTCTCTCTGTCTGTCTAATCTCTCTCTCCCAGTCTGTCTATTCTCTCTCACCCTGTCTGTCTAATCCCCCTCCACCTGTCTGTCTACTCTCTTTCCTCCTCTGTCTAATCTCTCTCCCCTGTCTGCTTAGCCTCTCGATCCCTTTCAGTCTAATCGCTCACTCTCCCTGTCTGTCTAATCACCCACTCCCTGTCTGTCTAATCTTTCCCTCCCGATCTATATAAATTCTCTCTCCCTGTCTGTCTAATCTCTCTCTCCCTGTCTGTCTAATTTCTCTATCCCTGTCGGTCAAACCTCTCTCTCCCTGTCTGTCTAATCTCCATCTCCCTGTCTTTCGAATCTCTCTCTCATAGTCAGTCTAATCTCTCTCTCCCTGTCTGTCTAATCTTTCCCCCCCGAACTATATAACTTCTCTCACCCTGTCTGTCAAACTCTCTCTCCCTGTCTGTCTATACTCTCTCTAACATTCTATCTATCCTCTCTCTCCCTGCCTGTCTAATCTCTCTATCCCTGTCTGTTGAACCAATCTCCGTAACTTTTATATTCCTCTCTGTCGAACCGCTCTCTCCATGTATGTCAAATCTCTCTCTCGCTGTTTGTCAAATCTCTCTCTCCCTGTCTGTCTAATCTCTCTCTCCCTCTCTTTCAGACCTCTCTCTCCCTGTCTGTTTAACCTCTCTCTCTCTTTCTGACCTCTCTCTCATTTTCTGCCTAGTCTCTCACAGCCTGTCTGTCTAATCTCTCCCTCACTGTCTGTCTAATCTCTCTCTCCCTGTCTGTCTAAGCTCGCTCTCACCCTCTCTCTCTCTAATCTCTCTCCCTCTCTGTCTGTCTAATCTCTCTCCCCCTGTCAGTCCAATCTCTATCAATCTATCTGCTAATCTCTCTCTCTCAGTCTGTCTAATCTGTCTCTCCCTGTCTGTCTAATCTCTCTCTCCATTTCGGTCAAACCTCTCTGTTCCTGTCTGTCTAATCTCTATCTCCCTGTCTTTCGAATCGCTCTCTCCCACTCTTTCTGACCTCACTCTCCCTGTCTGTCTAACCTCTCTCTCTAACTCTATATTCCTCTCTGTCTAACCGCTCGCTCCCTGTCTGTCTAATCTCTCTCTCCCTCTCTTTCAGACCTCCCTCTCCGTCTGTCTAATCTCTCACTCTCTTTCTCACCTCCATCTCCCTGTCTGTCTTAGCTGTCTTTCGCATCTGTCGATCCTCTCTCTCTCTGTCTGTCTAATCTCTCTCTCCCAGTCTGTCTAATCTCTCTCTCCCTGTCCGTCTAATCTCTCTCTCCCTGTCTGTCTACTCTATCTCACTGTCTGTCTAATCTCTCTCTCGCTGCCTGTCTACCCTCTCACTCTCTGTCTGTCTACTCTCTCTCCCACTGTCTGTGTAATCCCTCTCTCCCGGTCTGTCTAATCTCTCTCCCCCTGTCAGTCCAATCTCTATCAACCTATCTGCTAATCTCTCTCTCACTGTCTGTCTAATCTGTCTCTCCCTGTCTGTCTCATCTCTCTCTCCATTTCGGTCAAACATCTCTCTTCCTGTCTGTCTAATCTCTATCTCCCTGTCTTTCGAATCTCTCTCTCCCACTCTTTCTGACCTCACTCTCCCTGTCTCTCTAACCTCTCGCTCTAACTCTATATTCCTCTCTGTCTAACCGCTCTCTCCTTGTCTGTCTAATCTCTCTCTCCCTCTCTTTCAGACCTCCCACTGCTGTCTGTCTAACCTCGCTCTCTCTTTCTCACCTCTATCTCCCTGTCTGTCTTAGCTCTCTCTCGCATCTGTCTATCCTCTCTCTCTCTGTCTGTCTAATCTCTCTCTCCCAGTCTGCCTATTCTCCCTCACCCTGTCTGTCTAATCCCCCTCTACCTGTCTGTCTACTCTCTTACCCCCTCTGTCTAATCTCTCTCCCCTGTCTGCTTAGCCTCTCTATCCCTTTCAGTCTAATCTCTCACTCTCCCTGTCTGTCTAATCACCCACTCCCTGTCTGTCTAATCTTTCCCTCCAGATCTACATAACCTCTCTCTCCCTGTCTGTCAAACTCTCTCTCCCTGTCTGTCTATACTTTCTCAAGCATTCTATCTATCCTCTCTCTCCCAGTTTGTCTAATCTCTCTATCCCTGTCTGTGGAACCAATCTCCGTAACCTCTATAATCCTCTCTCTCTAACCGCTCTCTCCCTGTCTGTCAAATAACTCTCTCGCTGTTTGTCAAATCTCTCTCTCCCTCTCTTTCAGACCTATCTCTCCCTGTCTGTCTGACCTCTCTCTCTCTTTCTGACCTCTCTCTAATTTCTGTCTAATCTCTCTCCCCCTGTCTGTCTAATCTCTCCCTCCCTGCCTGGATAATCTCTCTCTCCCTGTCGGTCTAAATTCTCTCCCTCGCTCGCTCTGTCTAATCTCTCTCTCCCTGTCTGTCTAATCGCTCTCTCCCTGTCCGTCTCATCGCTCTCTCCCTGTCCGTCTACTCTCTCTCACTGTCTGTCTAATCTCTCTCTCGCTGTCTGTCTAACCTCTCAGTCACTGTCTGTCTAATCTCTCTCCCACTGTCTGTGTAATCTCTCTCTCCCGGTCTGTCTAATTTCTCTCTCCCTGTCAGTCTAATCTCTATTAACCTGTCTGCTAATCTCTCTCTCGCTGTCTGTCTAATCTGTCTCTCCCTGTCGGTCAAACCTCTCTCTCCCTGTCTGTCTAATCACTCTCTCCCACTCTTTCTGACGTCACTCTGCTGTCTGTCTAACCTCTCTCTCTCTCTTTCTCACCTCTATCTTCCTGTCTGTCTTAGCTCTCTCTCGCTGTCTGCCTACCCTTTCTCTCTCTGTCTGTCTTATCTCTCTCTCCCAGTCTGTCGATTCTCTCTCACCCTGTCTGTCTAATCTCTCTCTACCTCTCTGTCTACTCACTTTCCCCCTCTGTCTAAACTCTCTCCCCAGTCTGATTACCCTCTCTATCCCTGTAAGTCTAAGCGCTCTCTCTCCCTCTCTCTCTAATCACCGTCTCCCTGACTGTCTAATCTCTCTCCCTGTCAGTCTAATCTCTCTCTCCTTGTCTGTCTAACCTCTCTCTCCATTTCTGTCTAACCTTTTTCTCCCTATCTTTCTAACCTCTCTCTCACGGTCTGTCAAACTCTCTCTCCCTGTCTGTCTAATCTATCTATCCCTGTCTGTGGAACCAATCTCCGTAACCTCTATATCCCTCTCTGTCTAACCCCTCTCTCCCTGTCTGTCAAATCTCTCTCTCGCTGTTTGTCAAATCTCTCTCTCCCTGTCTGTCGAATCTCTCCTTCCCTCTCTTTCAGACCTCTCTCTCCCTGTCTGTCTAACCTCTTTCTCTCTTTCTGACCTCTCTCTCATTTTCTGTCTAATCTTTCTCACCCTGTCTGTCGAATCTCTCCCTCTCTGTCTGTCTAATCTCTCTCTCCCTGTCTGTCTAAGATCCCTCTCTCCCTCTCTCTGTCTAATCTCTCTCTCCCTGTCTGTCTAATCTCTCTCTCCCTGTCTGTCTAATCACTCTCTCCCACACTTTCTGACCTCCCTCGCCCTGTCTGTCTAACCTCTCTCTCTCTCTCTTTCTCGCCTCTCTCTCCCTGCCTGTCTAATCTCTCTCTCCCTGTCTTTCTACCCTCTCTCTCTCTTTCT
>NC_092737.1:27050793-27149746 GCF_047496885.1 Scyliorhinus torazame | reverse complement strand
GGGGCTGTGTGTGGGGGGGGGCTGTGTGTGGGGGGGGCTGTGTGTGGGGGGGGCTGTGTGTGGGGGGGGCTGTGTGTGGGGGGGGCTGTGTGTGTGGGGGGCTGTGTGTGTGGGGGGCTGTGTGTGTGGGGGGCTGTGTGTGTGGGGGGCTGTGTGTGTGGGGGGCTGTGTGTGGGGGGGGCTGTGTGTGGGGGGGGCTGTGTGTGGGGGGGGCTGTGTGTGGGGGGGGCTGTGTGTGGGGGGGCTGTGTGTGGGGGGGGCTGTGTGTGGGGGGGGCTGTGTGTGGGGGGGGCTGTGTGTGGGGGGGGGCTGTGTGTGGGGGAGGCTGTGTGTGGGGGAGGCTGTGTGTGGGGGGGGCTGTGTGGGGGGGGGGGCTGTGTGTGGGGGGACTGTGTGGGGGGAGGGACTGTGTGGGGGGAGTCTCTCTGTCACTGGCAGTTCTCACAGTTTTTGGATTGATTGTGTTGTGGGGCTGGGACTTGGTGACGTCAATCTGTGTTTATCAACCTTTGTCAGGAAAGTTCACAGAGTCTGAACTCACTTCAACCGAATCAGCAAACCCGGGACAACTCACTCGGGGAACTCACTCAGGGAACACACCCGGGACATCTATCCTGAGACAACTAACCCGGGACAACTCACTCGGGGAACTCACTCAGGGAACACACCCGGGACAACTATCCTGAGACAACTAACCCGGGACAACTCACTCGGGGAACTCACCCGGGACAACTATCCTGAGACAACTAACCCGGGACAACTCACTCGGGGAACTCACTCAGGGAACACACCTGGGACATCTATCCTGAGACAACTAACCCAGGACAACTCACTCGGGGAACTCACCCGGGACAACTATCCTGAGACAACTAACCTGGGACAACTCACTCGGGGAACTCACCCGGGACAACTAACCTGAGACAACTTACCTGAAACATTTAACCTGAGACAACTAACCCGGGACAACTAACCTGAGACAACTAACCCGGGACAACTAACCCGGGACAACTAACCTGTGACAACTAACCTGAGACAACTAACCTGAAAAAAACAACCTGAGACAACCAATCTGACACAACTAACCTGGGACAACTAACCTGAGACAACTAACCTGGGACAACTAACCCGAGACAACTAACCTGGCACAACTAACCGGACACAACTAACCCGAAACAACTAACCCAGGACAACTAACACGAGACAACGAACCCGAGACAACTAACCCAAACAAAGTAGCCCGGGACAACTAAACTGAGACAACTAACCTGAGACAACTAACCCGGAACAACTAACCTGACGCAACTAACCTGAGGCAACTAACCCGAGACAACTAACCCGAGACAACTTACATGAGACAACTAACCACCGAGAACTAACCCAAGACAACAAACCCATCACAACTAACCCGAGACAACTAACCAGAGACAACTAACCTGTGACAACGAATCTGAGACATCTAACCTGAGACAACTAACCCGGGGCAACTAACCTGAGACAACTAACCCGAGACAACTAACCTGAGACAACTAACCTGAGACAACTAACCCGAGACAACAAACCCATCACAACTAACCCGAGACAACTAACCCGGGACAACTAACTCGAGACAACGAACCCGAGACAACTAACTCGAGACAACGAACCCGAGACAACTAACCCGAGACAACTAACTCGAGAGAACTAACCCGAGACAACTAACCCGGGACAACTAACTCGAGAGAACTAACCTGAGACAACTAACCCGAGACAACTAACCTGTGACAACAAATCTGAGACATCTAACCTGAGACAGCTAACCTGAGACAACTAACCCGGGACAACTAACTCGAGACAACTAACTCGAGACAACGAACCCGAGACAACGAACCCGAGACAACTAACCCGAGACAACTAACCCGAGACAACAAACTGGGACTTTGAACCTGAGACAACTAACCTGGGACAACTAACCTGGGACAACTAACCGGAGACGAGTGCGAGACAACGAACCCGAGACAACTAACCCGAGACAACTAACCCGAGACAACTAACCTGTGACAACAAATCTGAGACATCTAACCTGAGACAGCTAACCTGAGACAACTAACCCGGGACAACTAACTCGAGACAACTAACCCGAGACAACTAACTCGAGACAACGAACCCGAGACAACGAACCCGAGACAACGAACCCGAGACAACGAACTGGGACTTTGAACCTGAGACAACTAACCTGGGACAACTAACCTGGGACAACTAACCTGGGACAACTAACCGGAGACGAGTGCGAGACAACGAACCCGAGACAACTAACCCGAGACAACTAACCCGAGACAACTAACCCGAGACAACTAACACGGGATAACTAACGCGGGATAACTAACCTGAGGCAGTCACTAACCCGGGTCAACGCTCCAGGAGCCACTCACTACCCCGGCTCTATCCTGTTCTGTTCCGGACTCAGTGGCTCCGATGTCGGCTGTGGACTCGCTGGGCTTCGCTGTGGGACTGCTGGGCTGGGTTCTGATCGGGGTCTGTCTGGGGGTCGATCAGTGGAGAGTTTCCACCCTGGACGGCAGTGTGATCACCACCTCCACCATCTATGATAACCTGTGGAAGAGTTGTGCGAGTGACTCGACCGGAGTTTACAACTGCAGGGATTTCCTCAGTCTGTTCGCTCTGTCAGGTACTGGCTGGGGCTCCGGGGACTTGGAGAGAGGGAGTGAGGGAGGAGGGGAGGGAGAGTGAGCGAGAGAGTGTGAGTGAGTGAGAGACAGAGTGAGAGAGAGAGAGTGAGGGAGAGAGAGAGGATGAGAGTGGGAGCGTGAGTGAGGCAGAGAGAGTGTGAGTGAGACAGAGAGAAGGATGGCGAGGGGGAGAGAGAGCGAGGGAGGGAGAGAGAATGAGAGTGGGAGCGTGAGTGAGGCAGAGAGAGTGTGAGTGAGACAGAGAGAAGGATGGCGAGGGGGAGAGAGAGTGAGGGGGAGGGAGGGAGGGGGGAGGGAGAGTGAGGGGGAGAGAGAGAGAGTGAGATTGTGAGTGGCAGCACGGGTAGCATAGTGGTTAGCACAATTGCTTCACAGCTCCAGGGTCCCGGGTTTGATTCCCGGCTTGGGTCACTGTATGTGCGGAGTCTGCACGTCCTCCCCGTGTCTGCGTGGGTTTCCTCCGGGTGCTCCGGTTTCCTCCCACAGTCCAAAAATGTGTAGGTTAGGTGGGTTGGCCATGATAAATTGCCCTTAGTGTCCAAAATTGCCCTTAGCGTTGGTTTATCATAGAATTTACAGAGCAGAAGGAGGCCATTCGGCCCATCGAGTCTGCACCGGCTCTTGGAAAGAGCACCCTACCCAAGGTCAACACCGCCACCCTATCCCCATAACACACTAACCCCACCCAACACTAAGGGCAATTTTGGGCACTAAGGGCAATTTATCATGGCCAATCCACCTAACCCGCACATCTTTTGACTGTGGGAGGAAACCGGAGCACCCGGAGGAAACCCACGCATACACGGGGAGGATGTGCAGACTCCGCACAGACAGTGACCCAAGCCAGAATCGAACCTGGGACCCTGGAGCTGTGAAGCAATTGTGCTATCCACAAGGCTACCGTGCTGCCCGTAAAGTGGTTGAGTGGGGTTACTGGGTTATGGGGATAGGGTGGGGGTGTGGGCTTGGGTAGGGTAGTCTTTCCAAGAGCCGGTGCAGACTCGATGGGCTGAATGGCCTCCTTCTGCACTGTAAATTCTATGAAATGGAGGGAGAGAGAGAGAGTGGTACGGAGAGTGATACAGAGAGGGACAAGTGTGTGGGAGAGAGAGGCAGAGAGAGAGAGACAGAGTGTGTGGGAGAGAGAGGCAGACAGAGACACGCAGAGAGAGACAGAGTGTGTGGGAGAGAGAGAGCGAGACAGAGAGAGAGAGAGCGAGAGACGAAGAGTGGGGGAGAGAGCGGGAGAGTGTTAGAGGGAAAGAGAGTGGGAGTGAGGCAGAGAGAGTGCGATTGGGAAGAGGTGAGAGACTGTGAACGGGGGGCAGTGTTGGGTGCTGCAGACAGGCTCGCGGGGTTGGCGGTGTGAGACTGTATCGGATGTTTGGAGCTGTGAGGTGTACCTTATTTGAGACCATCTCCCTCACGCTCCCTGTCTATCTTTGTCGCTGTTGACATCTCCAAGATCAAAGGTCACTGCCCACCCAACTGACGGGTACCAGTGTCTGGGAAATGTCATAGCCAGCTAGGGATCTCCGCCTATCAAATAGCCATCTTTCGACTGAGCTGCGATCACCCAGTTCCCCTGGGCTGACCCTGACAAATAACCCTCCTTCAGAGAAGGTAATTCACTGGAAGATAACTTGTCTCTCAAACTCGAAACAACTCCAGGTCCTGAAATCTCGTATGTGGCGGGTGGCACGGTGGCGCAGTGGTTAGCACTGCTGCCTCACGGCGCCGAGGACCCGGGTTCTATCCCGACTTGGGTCACTGTCTGTGCGGAGTCTGCACGTTCTCCCCCGTGTCTGTGTGGGTTTTGTCCGGGTGCTCCGGTTTCCACCCGCAAGTCCCGAAAGACGTGCTTGTTAGGTGAATTGGACATTACGAATTGTCCCTGTGTGTACACGAACAGGTGCCGGAGTGTGGCGACTAGGGGCTTTTCACAGTAACTTCATTGCAGTGTTAATGTAAGCCTTGTGACACTAATAAAGATTATTATTCCATTAACCTGTATCTGCCCTCTCTCTGCCCATTCCACTAGCCTGTATCTGCCCCCTCACTGCCCATTCCATTAACTGGTATCTGCCCTCTCTCTCCCCATTCCACTAACCTGTATCTGCCCCCTCTCTGCCCATTCCATTAACCGGTATCTGCCCTCTCTCTGCCCATTCTACTAACCTGTATCTGCCCCCTCTCTGCCCATTCCATTAACCGGTATCTGCCCCCTCTCTGCCCATTCCACGAACCTGTATCTGCCCCGCTCTGCCCATTCCATTAACCTGTATCTGCCCCTCTCTGCCCATTCCATTAACCTGTATCAGCCCTACTCTGCCCTTTCCATCAATCTGTATCTGCCCCTCTCTGCCCAGTCCATTAACCTGTATCTGCCCCTCTCTGCCCATTCCATTAACCTGTATCTGCCCCCTCTCTGCCCATTCCATTAACCGGCATCTGCCCCCTCTCTGCCCATTCCACTAACCTGTACCTGCCCCCTCTCTGCCTATTCCATTAACGTGTATCTGCCCCCTCTCTGCCCATTCCATTAACCTGTATCTGCCCCCTCTCTGACCATTCCATTAACCTGTATCTGCCCCCTCAATGTCCATTCCATTAACGTGTATCTGCCCCTGCTCTGCCCATTCCATTAACCTGTATCTGCCCCCTCTCTGCCCATTCCATTAACCTGTATCTGTCCCTCTCTGCCCATTCCATTAATCTGTATCTGTCCCTCTCTGCCCATTTCATTAACCTGTATCTGCCCTTCTCTGCCCATTTCATTAACCTGTATCTGCCCCCTCTCTGCCTATCCTTAACCTGTATCTGCCCCCTCTCTGCCCATTCCATTAACCTGTATCTGCCCCCTCTCTGCCCATTCTAGTAACCTGTATCTGACCCTCTCTGCCCATTCCATTAATCTGTATCTGCCCCGCTCTGCCCATTCCATTAACATGTATCTGCCCCGTCTCTGCCCATTCCATTAATCTGTATCTGCCCCTCTCTGCCCATTCCATTAATCTGTATCTGCCCCTCTCTGCCCATTCCATTAAGCTGTATCTGCCCCCTCTCTGCCCATTCCATAAATCTGTATCTACCCTACTCTGCCCATTCCAATAACCTGTATCTGCCCCTCTGCCCATTCCATAAATCTGTATCTACCCTACTCTGCCTATTCCAATAACCTGTATCTGCCCCTCTCTGCCCATTCCATTAACCTGTATCTACCCCCTCTCTGCCCATTTCATTAACCTGTATCTGCCCCCTCTCTGCCCATTCCATTAACCTGTATCTGCCCCATCGCTGCCCTTTCCATTAATCTGTATCTACCCCCTCTCTGCCCATTCCATTAACCTGCATCTGCCCCTCTCTGACCATTCCATTAACCTGTATCTGCCCCCTCTCTGCCCATTCCATTAACCTGTATCTGTCCCTCTCTGTCCATTCCATTAACCTGTATCTGTCCATCTCATTAACCTGTATCTGCCCTTCTCTGCCCATTTCATTAACCTGTATCTGCCCCCTCTCTGCCCGTTCCTTAACCTGTATCTGCCCCCTCTCTGCCCATTCCATTAACCTTTATCTGCCCCCTCTCTGCCCATTCCATTAACCTGTATCTGCCCCGCTCTGCCCATTCCATTAACATGTATCTGCCCCGTCTCTGCCCATTCCATTAATCTGTATCTGCCCCTCTCTGCCCATTCCATTAATCTGTATCTGCCCCTCTCTGCCCATTCCATTAACCTGTATCTGTCCCTCTCTGCCCATTCCATTAACCTTTATCTGTCCCTCTCTGCCCATTCCATTAACCTGTATCTGTCCCTCTCTGCCATTCCATTAACCTGTACCTGCCCCCTCTCTGTGCCCATTCCTTAACCTGTATCTGCCCCTCTCTGCCCATTCCATTAACCTGTATCTGCCCCCTCTCTGCCCAGTCAATTAATCTGTATCTGCCCCTCTCTGCCCACTCATTAACCTGTATCTGCCCCCTCTCTTCCCATTCCATTAACCTGTATCTGCCCCTCTCTACCCATTCCATTAACCTGTATCTGCCCCCTCTCTGCCCATTCCATTAAACTGTATCTGCCCCCTCTCTGCCCATTCCATTAACCGGTATCTGCCCCCTCTCTGCCCATTCCATTAACCTGTATCTGCCCCCTCTCTTCCCATTCCATTAACCTGTATCTGCCCCTCTCTGCCCATTCCATTAATCTGTATCTGCCCCTCTCTGCCCATTCCATTAACCTGTATCTGCCCCCTCTCTGCCCATTCCATTAAACTGTATCTGCCCCCTCTCTGCCCATTCCATTAACCGGTGTCTGCCCCCTCTCTGCCTTTTCCATTAACCTGTATCTGCCCCCTCTCTGACCATTCCATTAACCTGTATCTGCCCCCTCACTGTCCATTCCATTAACGTGTATCTGCCCCTGCTCTGCCCATTCCATTAACCTGTATCTGCCCCCTCTCTGCCGATTCCATTAATCTGTATCTGTCCCTCTCTGCCCATTCCATTAACCTGTATCTGCCCCCTCTCTGCCCATTCCATTAACCTGTATCCGCCCCCTCTCTGCCCATTCCATTAACCTGTATCCGCCCCCTCTCTGCCCATTCCATTAACCTGTATCTGCCCCCTCTGCCTATTCCATTAACGTGTATCTGCCCCCTCTCTGCCCATTCCATTCACCTGTATCTGCCCCCTCTCTGACCATTCCATTAACCTGTATCTGCCCCCTCTCGGTCCATTCCATTAACATGTATCTGCCCCCTCTCTGCCCATTCCATTAACCTGTATCTGCCCCGCTCTGCCCATTCCATTAAACTGTATCTGCCCCTCTCTGCCCATTCCATTAACCTGTATCTGCCCCCGCTCTGCCCATTCCATTAACCTGTATCTGCCCCTCTCTGCCCATTCCATTAACCTGTATCTGCCCCTCTCTGCCCATTCCATTAACCTGTATCTGCCCCCTCTCTGTCCATTCCATTAACCTGTATCTGCCCCTCTCTACCCATTCCATTAACCTGTATCTGCCCCACTCTGCCCATTCCATTAACCTGTACCTGACCCTCTCTGCCCATTCCATTAACCTGTATCTGCCCCTCTCTGCCCATTCCATTAAACTGTATCTGCCCCCTCTCTGCCCTTTCCATTAACCTGTATCTGTCCCTCTCTGTCCATTCCATTAACCTGTATCTGCCCCTCTCTGCCCATTCCATTAACGTTTATCTAACCCCTCTCTGCCCACTCCACTAACCTGTATGTGCCCGCTCCCTGCTCATTCCATTAACCTGTATCTGCCCCCTCTCTGCCCATTCCATAAATCTGTATCTACCCTACTCTGCCTATTCCAATAACCTGTATCTGCCCCTCTCTGCCCATTCCATTAACCTGTATCTGCCCCATCGCTGCCCTTTCCATTAATCTGTATCTACCCCCTCTCTGCCCATTTCATTAACCTGTATCTGCCCTTCTCTGCCCATTTCATTAACCTGTATCTGCCCCCTCTCTGCCCATCCTTAACCTGTATCTGCCCCCTCTCTGCCCATTCCATTAACCTTTATCTGCCCCCTCTCTGCCCATTCCATTAACCTGTATCTGCCCCCTCTCTGCCCATTCCATTAACCTTTATCTGCCCCCTCTCTGCCCATTCCATTAACCTGTATCTGCCCCCTCTCTGCCCATTCTAGTAACCTGTATCTGACCCTCTCTGCCCATTCCATTAATCTGTATCTGCCCCGCTCTGCCCATTCCATTAACATGTATCTGCCCCGTCTCTGCCCATTCCATTAATCTGTATCTGCCCATTCCATTAATCTGTATCTGCCCCTCTCTGCCCATTCCATTAACCTGTATCTGTCCCTCTCTGCCCATTCCATTAACCTTTATCTGTCCCTCTCTGCCCATTCCATTAACCTGTATCTGTCCCTCTCTGCCCATTCCATTAACCTGTACCTGCCCCCTCTCTGTGCCCATTACTTAACCTGTATCTGCCCCTCTCTGCCCATTCCATTATCCTGTATCTGTCCCTCTCTGCCCATTCCATTAACGTTTATCTACCCCCTCTCTGCCCATTCCACTAACCTGTATGTGCCCGCTCTCTGCCCATTCCATAAATCTGTATCTACCCTACTCTGCCTATTCCAATAACCTGTATCTGCCCCTCTCTGCCCATTCCATTAACCTGTATCTGCCCCATCGCTGCCCTTTCCAATAATCTGTATCTACCCCCTCTCTGCCCATTCCATTAACCTGTATCTGCCCATCTCTGACCATTCCATTAACCTGTATCTGCCCCCTCACTCCCCATTCCATTAACCTGTATCTGTCCCTCTCTGCCCATTCCATTAATCTGTATCTCTCCCTCTCTGCCCATTTCATTAACCTGTATCTGTCCCTCTCTGCCCATTCCATTAACCTGTACCTGCCCCCTCTCTGTGCCCATTACTTAACCTGTATCTGCCCCTCACTGCCCATTCCATTATCCTGTATCTGTCCCTCTCTGCCCATTCCATTAACGTTTATCTACCCCCTCTCTGCCCATTCCACTAACCTGTATGTGCCCGCCCTCTGCCCATTTCATTAACCTGTATCTGCCCCTCTCTGCCCATTCCATTAACCTGTATCTGCCCCCTCTCTGCCCAGTCAATTAATCTGTATCTGCCCCTCTCTGCCCACTCCATTAACCTGTATCTGCCCCCTCTCGGTCCATTCCATTAACATGTATCTGCCCCCTCTCTGCCCATTCCATTAACCTGTATCTGCCCCACTCTGCCCATTCCATTAAACTGTATCTGCCCCTCTCTGCCCATTCCATTAACCTGTATCTGCCCCCGCTCTGCCCATTCCATTAACCTGTATCTGCCCCTCTCTGCCCATTCCATTAACCTGTATCTGCCCCTCTCTGCCCATTCCATTAACCTGTATCTGCCCCCTCTCTGTCCATTCCATTAACCTGTATCTGCCCCTCTCTACCCATTCCATTAAACTGTATCTGCCCCTCTCTACCCATTCCATTAACCTGTGTCTGCCCCTCTCTGCCCATTCCATTAACCTGTATCTGCCCCTCTCTACCCATTCCATTAAACTGTATCTGCCCCCTCTCTGCCCTTTCCATTAATCTGTATCTACCCCCCTCTGCCCATTCCATTAACCTGTATCTGTCCCTCTCTGTCCATTCCATTAACCTGTATCTGTCCCTCTCTGCCCATTTCATTAACCTGTATCTGCCCCTCTCTGCCCATTCCATTAACCTGTATCTGCCCCTCTCTGCCCATTCCATTAACGTTTATCTACCCCCTCTCTGCCCATTCCACTAACCTGTATGTGCCCGCTCTCTGCCCATTCCATTAACCTGTATCTGCCCCCTCTCTGCCCATTCCATAAATCTGTATCTGCCCCCTCTCTCCCCATTCCATTAACCTGTATCTGTCCCTCTCTGCCCATTCCATTAATCTGTATCTGTCCCTCTCTGCCCATTTCATTAACCTGTATCTGCCCTTCTCTGCCCATTTCATTAACCTGTATCTGCCCCCTCTCTGCCCATCCTTAACCTATATCTGCCCCCTCTCTGCCCATTCCATTAACCTTTATCTGCCCCCTCTCTGCCCATTCCATTAACCTGTATCTGCCCCCTCTCTGCCCATTCTAGTAACCTGTATCTGACCCTCTCTGCCCATTCCATTAATCTGTATCTGGCCCGCTCTGTCCATTCCATTAACATGTATCTGCCCCGTCTCTGCCCATTCCATTAAACTGTATCTGCCCCTCTCTGCCCATTCCATTAACCTGTATCTGCCCCCGCTCTGCCCATTCCATTAACCTGTATCTGCCCCTCTCTGCCCATTCCATTAACCTGTATCTGCCCCTCTCTGCCCATTCCATTAACCTGTATCTGCCCCCTCTCTGTCCATTCCATTAACCTGTATCTGCCCCTCTCTACCCATTCCATTAACCTGTGTCTGCCCCTCTCTGCCCATTCCATTAACCTGTATCTGCCCCTCTCTACCCATTCCATTAAACTGTATCTGCCCCCTCTCTGCCCTTTCCATTAATCTGTATCTACCCCCCCTCTGCCCATTCCATTAACCTGTATCTGTCCCTCCCTGTCCATTCCATTAACCTGTATCTGTCCCTCTCTGCCCATTTCATTAACCTGTATCTGCCCCTCTCTGCCCATTCCATTAACCTGTATCTGCCCCTCTCTGCCCATTCCATTAACGTTTATCTACCCCCTCTCTGCCCATTCCACTAACCTGTATGTGCCCGCTCTCTGCCCATTCCATTAACCTGTATCTGCCCCCTCTCTGCCCATTCCATAAATCTGTATCTGCCCCCTCTCTCCCCATTCCATTAACCTGTATCTGTCCCTCTCTGCCCATTCCATTAATCTGTATCTGTCCCTCTCTGCCCATTTCATTAACCTGTATCTGCCCTTCTCTGCCCATTTCATTAACCTGTATCTGCCCCCTCTCTGCCCATCCTTAACCTGTATCTGCCCCCTCTCTGCCCATTCCATTAACCTTTATCTGCCCCCTCTCTGCCCATTCCATTAACCTGTATCTGCCCCCTCTCTGCCCATTCTAGTAACCTGTATCTGACCCTCTCTGCCCATTCCATTAATCTGTATCTGCCCCGCTCTGCCCATTCCATTAACTTGTATCTACCCCGTCTCTGCCCATTCCATTAATCTGTATCTGCCCCTCTCTGCCAATTCCATTAATCTGTATCTGCCCCTCTCTGCCCATTCCATTAACCTGTATCTGTCCCTCTCTGCCCATTCCATTAACCTTTATCTGTCCCTCTCTGCCCATTCCATTAACCTGTATCTGTCCCTCTCTGCCCATTCCATTAACCTGTACCTGCCCCCTCTCTGCCCATTCCATTAACCTGTATCTGCCCCTCTCTGCCCATTCCATTAACCTGTATCTGCCCCCTCTCTGCCCATTCCATTAAACTGTATCTGCCCCCTCTCTGCCCATTCCATTAACCGGTATCTGCCCCCTCTCTGCCCATTCCACTAACCTGTAACTGCCCCCTCTCTGCCTATTCCATTAACGTGTATCTGCCCCCGCTTTGCCCATTCCATTAACCTGTATCTGCCCCCTCTCTGACCATTCCATTAACCTGTATCTGCCCCCTCACTGTCCATTCCATTAACGTGTATCTGCCCCTGCTCTGCCCATTCCATTAACCTGTATCTGCCCCCTCTCTGCCGATTCCATTAATCTGTATCTGTCCCACTATGCCCATTCCATTAACCTGTATATGCCCCCTCTCTGCCCATTCCATTAACCTGTATCCGCTCCCTCTGTGCCCATTCCATTAACCTGTATCTGCCCCCTCTCTGCCTATTCCATTAACGTGTATCTGCCCCCTCTCTGCCCATTCCATTAGCCTGTATCTGCCCCTCTCTGCCCATTCCATTAACCTGTATCTGCCCCTCTCTGCCCATTCCATTAACCTGTATCTGCCCCTCTCTGCCCATTCCATTAACGTTTATCTACCCCCTCTCTGCCCATTCCACTAACCTGTATGTGCCCGCTCTCTGCCCATTCCATTAACCAGTATCTGCCTCCTCTCTGCCCATTCCATAAATCTGTATCTACCCTACTCTGCCCATTCCAATAACCTGTATCTGCCCCTCTCTGCCCATTCCATAAATCTGTATCTACCCTACTCTGCCTATTCCAATAACCTGTATCTGCCCCTCTCTGCCCATTCCATTAACCTGTATCTACCCCCTCTCTGCCCATTTCATTAACCTGTATCTGCCCCTTCTCTGCCCCTTCTCTGCCCATTCCATTAACCTGTATCTACCCCCTCTCTGCCCATTTCATTAACCTGTATCTGCCCCTTCTCTGCCCATTCCATTAACCTGTATCTGCCCCATCGCTGCCCTTTCCATTAATCTGTATCTACCCCCTCTCTGCCCATTCCATTAACCTGCATCTGCCCCTCTCTGACCATTTCATTAACCTGTATCTGCCCCCTCTCTGCCCATTCCATTAACCTGTATCTGTCCCTCTCTGTCCATTCCATTAACCTGTATCTGTCCCTCTCTGTCCATCTCATTAACCTGTATCTGCCCTACTCTGCCTATTCCAATAACCTGTATCTGCCCCTCTCTGCCCATTCCATTAACCTGTATCTGCCCCATCGCTGCCCTTTCCATTAATCTGTATCTACCCCCTCTCTGCCCATTCCATTAACCTGTATCTGCCCCTCTCTGACCATTCCATTAACCTGTATCTGCCCCCTCTCTCCCCATTCCATTAACCTGTATCTGTCGCTCTCTGCCCATTCCATTAATCTGTATCTCTCCCTCTCTGCCCATTTCATTAACCTGTATCTGCCCTTCTCTGCCCATTTCATTAACCTGTATCTGCCCCCTCTCTGCCCATCCTTAACCTGTATCTGCCCCCTCTCTGCCCATTTCATTAACCTGTATCTGCCCCTCTCTGCCCATTCCATTAACCTGTATCTGCCCCCTCTCTGCCCAGTCAATTAATCTGTATCTGCCCCTCTCTGCCCACTCCATTAACCTGTATCTGCCCCCTCTCAGTCCATTCCATTAACATGTATCTGCCCCCTCTCTGCCCATTCCATTAACCTGTATCTGCCCCACTCTGCCCATTCCATTAAACTGTATCTGCCCCTCTCTGCCCATTCCATTAACCTGTATCTGCCCCCGCTCTGCCCATTCCATTAACCTGTATCTGCCCCTCTCTGCCCATTCCATTAACCTGTATCTGCCCCTTTCTGCCCATTCCATTAACCTGTATCTGCCCCCTCTCTGTCCATTCCATTAACCTGTATCTGCCCCTCTCTACCCATTCCATTAACCTGTGTCTGCCCCTCTCTGCCCATTCCATTAACCTGTATCTGCCCCTCTCTACCCATTCCATTAAACTGTATCTGCCCCACTCTGCCCATTCCATTAAACTGTATCTGCCCCTCTCTGCCCATTCCATTAACCTGTATCTGCCCCCGCTCTGCCCATTCCATTAACCTGTATCTACCCCCTCTCTGCCCATTTCATTAACCTGTATCTGCCCATTCTCTGCCCATTCCATTAACCTGTATCTGCCCCATCGCTGCCCTTTCCATTAATCTGTATCTACCCCCTCTCTGCCCATTCCATTAACCTGCATCTGCCCCTCTCTGACCATTCCATTAACCTGTATCTGCCCCCTCTCTGCCCATTCCATTAACCTGTATCTGTCCCTCTCTGTCCATTCCATTAACCTGTATCTGTCCCTCTCTGTCCATCTCATTAACCTGTATCTGCCCTACTCTGCCTATTCCAATAACCTGTATCTGCCCCTCTCTGCCCATTCCATTAACCTGTATCTGCCCCATCGCTGCCCTTTCCATTAATCTGTATCTACCCCCTCTCTGCCCATTCCATTAACCTGTATCTGCCCCTCTCAGACCATTCCATTAACCTGTATCTGCCCCCTCTCTCCCCATTCCATTAACCTGTATCTGTCCCTCTCTGCCCATTCCATTAATCTGTATCTCTCCCTCTCTGCCCATTTCATTAACCTGTATCTGCCCTTCTCTGCCCATTTCATTAACCTGTATCTGCCCCCTCTCTGCCCATCCTTAACGTGTATCTGCCCCCTCTCTGCCCATTTCATTAACCTGTATCTGCCCCTCTCTGCCCATTCCATTAACCTGTATCTGCCCCCTCTCTGCCCAGTCAATTAATCTGTATCTGCCCCTCTCTGCCCACTCCATTAACCTGTATCTGCCCCCTCTCGGTCCATTCCATTAACATGTATCTGCCCCCTCTCTGCCCATTCCATTAACCTGTATCTGCCCCACTCTGCCCATTCCATTAAACTGTATCTGCCCCTCTCTGCCCATTCCATTAACCTGTATCTGCCCCCGCTCTGCCCATTCCATTAACCTGTATCTGCCCCTCTCTGCCCATTCCATTAACCTGTATCTGCCCCTCTCTGCCCATTCCATTAACCTGTATCTGCCCCCTCTCTGTCCATTCCATTAACCTGTATCTGCCCCTCTCTACCCATTCCATTAACCTGTGTCTGCCCCTCTCTGCCCATTCCATTAACCTGTATCTGCCCCTCTCTACCCATATCATTAAACTGTATCTGCCCCACTCTGCCCATTCCATTAAACTGTATCTGCCCCTCTCTGCCCATTCCATTAACCTGTATCTGCCCCCGCTCTGCCCATTCCATTAACCTGTATCTGCCCCTCTCTGCCCATTCCATTAACCTGTATCTGCCCCTCTCTGCCCATTCCATTAACCTGTATCTGCCCCCTCTCTGTCCATTCCATTAACCTGTATCTGCCCCTCTCTACCCATTCCATTAACCTGTGTCTGCCCCTCTCTGCCCATTCCACAAACCTGTATCTGCCCCTCTCTACCCATTCCATTAAACTGTATCTGCCCCCTCTCTGCCCTTTCCATTAATCTGTATCTACCCCCCCCCTCTGCCCATTCCATTAACCTGTATCTGTCCCTCCCTGTCCATTCCATTAACCTGTATCTGTCCCTCTCTGCCCATTTCATTAACCTGTATCTGCCCCTCTCTGCCCATTCCATTAACCTGTATCTGCCCCTCTCTGCCCATTCCATTAACGTTTATCTACCCCCTCTCTGCCCATTCCACTAACCTGTATGTGCCCGCTCTCTGCCCATTCCATTAACCTGTATCTGCCCCATCGCTGCCCTTTCCATTAATCTGTATCTACCCCCTCTCTGCCCATTACATTAACCTGTATCTGCCCCTCTCTGACCATTCCATTAACCTGTATCTGCCCCCTCTCTCCCCATTCCATTAACCTGTATCTGTCCCTCTCTGCCCATTCCATTAATCTGTATCTGTCCCTCTCTGCCCATTTCATTAACCTGTATCTGCCCTTCTCTGCCCATTTCATTAACCTGTATCTGCCCCCTCTCTGCCCATCCTTAACCTGTATCTGCCCCCTCTCTGCCCATTCCATTAACCTTTATCTGCCCCCTCTCTGCCCATTCCATTAACCTTTATCTGCCCCCTCTCTGCCCATTTTGTAACCTGTATCTGACCCTCTCTGCCCATTCCATTAATCTGTATCTGCCCCGCTCTGCCCATTCCATTAACATGTATCTGCCCCGTCTCTGCCCATTCCATTAATCTGTATCTGCCCCTCTCTGCCAATTCCACTAACCTGTAACTGCCCCCTCTCTGCCTATTCCATTAACGTGTATCTGCCCCCGCTTTGCCCATTCCATTAACCTGTATCTGCCCCCTCTCTGACCATTCCATTAACCTGTATCTGCCCCCTCACTGTCCATTCCATTAACGTGTATCTGCCCCGCTCTGCCCATTCCATTAACCTGTATCTGCCCCCTCTCTGCCGATTCCATTAATCTGTATCTGTCCCACTATGCCCATTCCATTAACCTGTATATGCCCCCTCTCTTCCCATTCCATTAACCTGTATCCGCTCCCTCTGTGCCCATTCCATTAACCTGTATCTGCCCCCTCTCTGCCTATTCCATTAACGTAAATGTGCCCCCTCTCTGCCCATTCCATTCACCTGTATCTGCCCCCTCTCTGACCATTCCATTAACCTGTATCTGCCCCCTCTCGGTCCATTCCATTAACATGTATCTGCCCCCTCTCTGCCCATTCCATTAACCAGTATCTGCCCCACTCTGCCCATTCCATTAAACTGTATCTGCCCCTCTCTGCCCATTCCATTAACCTGTATCTGCCCCCGCTCTGCCCATTCCATTAACCTGTATCTGCCCCTCTCTACCCATTCCATTAACCTGTGTCTGCCCCTCTCTGCCCATTCCATTAACCTGTATCTGCCCCTCTCTACCCATTCCATTAAACTGTATCTGCCCCACTCTGCCCATTCCATTAAACTGTATCTGCCCCTCTCTGCCCATTCCATTAACCTGTATCTGCCCCCGCTCTGCCCATTCCATTAACCTGTATCTACCCCCTCTCTGCCCATTTCATTAACCTGTATCTGCCCATTCTCTGCCCATTCCATTAACCTGTATCTGCCCCATCGCTGCCCTTTCCATTAATCTGTATCTACCCCCTCTCTGCCCATTCCATTAACCTGCATCTGCCCCTCTCTGACCATTCCATTAACCTGTATCTGCCCCCTCTCTGCCCATTCCATTAACCTGTATCTGTCCCTCTCTGTCCATTCCATTAACCTGTATCTGTCCCTCTCTGTCCATCTCATTAACCTGTATCTGCCCTACTCTGCCTATTCCAATAACCTGTATCTGCCCCTCTCTGCCCATTCCATTAACCTGTATCTGCCCCATCGCTGCCCTTTCCATTAATCTGTATCTACCCCCTCTCTGCCCATTCCATTAACCTGTATCTGCCCCTCTCAGACCATTCCATTAACCTGTATCTGCCCCCTCTCTCCCCATTCCATTAACCTGTATCTGTCCCTCTCTGCCCATTCCATTAATCTGTATCTCTCCCTCTCTGCCCATTTCATTAACCTGTATCTGCCCTTCTCTGCCCATTTCATTAACCTGTATCTGCCCCCTCTCTGCCCATCCTTAACGTGTATCTGCCCCCTCTCTGCCCATTTCATTAACCTGTATCTGCCCCTCTCTGCCCATTCCATTAACCTGTATCTGCCCCCTCTCTGCCCAGTCAATTAATCTGTATCTGCCCCTCTCTGCCCACTCCATTAACCTGTATCTGCCCCCTCTCGGTCCATTCCATTAACATGTATCTGCCCCCTCTCTGCCCATTCCATTAACCTGTATCTGCCCCACTCTGCCCATTCCATTAAACTGTATCTGCCCCTCTCTGCCCATTCCATTAACCTGTATCTGCCCCCGCTCTGCCCATTCCATTAACCTGTATCTGCCCCTCTCTGCCCATTCCATTAACCTGTATCTGCCCCTCTCTGCCCATTCCATTAACCTGTATCTGCCCCCTCTCTGTCCATTCCATTAACCTGTATCTGCCCCTCTCTACCCATTCCATTAACCTGTGTCTGCCCCTCTCTGCCCATTCCATTAACCTGTATCTGCCCCTCTCTACCCATATCATTAAACTGTATCTGCCCCACTCTGCCCATTCCATTAAACTGTATCTGCCCCTCTCTGCCCATTCCATTAACCTGTATCTGCCCCCGCTCTGCCCATTCCATTAACCTGTATCTGCCCCTCTCTGCCCATTCCATTAACCTGTATCTGCCCCTCTCTGCCCATTCCATTAACCTGTATCTGCCCCCTCTCTGTCCATTCCATTAACCTGTATCTGCCCCTCTCTACCCATTCCATTAACCTGTGTCTGCCCCTCTCTGCCCATTCCACAAACCTGTATCTGCCCCTCTCTACCCATTCCATTAAACTGTATCTGCCCCCTCTCTGCCCTTTCCATTAATCTGTATCTACCCCCCCCCTCTGCCCATTCCATTAACCTGTATCTGTCCCTCCCTGTCCATTCCATTAACCTGTATCTGTCCCTCTCTGCCCATTTCATTAACCTGTATCTGCCCCTCTCTGCCCATTCCATTAACCTGTATCTGCCCCTCTCTGCCCATTCCATTAACGTTTATCTACCCCCTCTCTGCCCATTCCACTAACCTGTATGTGCCCGCTCTCTGCCCATTCCATTAACCTGTATCTGCCCCATCGCTGCCCTTTCCATTAATCTGTATCTACCCCCTCTCTGCCCATTACATTAACCTGTATCTGCCCCTCTCTGACCATTCCATTAACCTGTATCTGCCCCCTCTCTCCCCATTCCATTAACCTGTATCTGTCCCTCTCTGCCCATTCCATTAATCTGTATCTGTCCCTCTCTGCCCATTTCATTAACCTGTATCTGCCCTTCTCTGCCCATTTCATTAACCTGTATCTGCCCCCTCTCTGCCCATCCTTAACCTGTATCTGCCCCCTCTCTGCCCATTCCATTAACCTTTATCTGCCCCCTCTCTGCCCATTCCATTAACCTTTATCTGCCCCCTCTCTGCCCATTTTGTAACCTGTATCTGACCCTCTCTGCCCATTCCATTAATCTGTATCTGCCCCGCTCTGCCCATTCCATTAACATGTATCTGCCCCGTCTCTGCCCATTCCATTAATCTGTATCTGCCCCTCTCTGCCAATTCCACTAACCTGTAACTGCCCCCTCTCTGCCTATTCCATTAACGTGTATCTGCCCCCGCTTTGCCCATTCCATTAACCTGTATCTGCCCCCTCTCTGACCATTCCATTAACCTGTATCTGCCCCCTCACTGTCCATTCCATTAACGTGTATCTGCCCCGCTCTGCCCATTCCATTAACCTGTATCTGCCCCCTCTCTGCCGATTCCATTAATCTGTATCTGTCCCACTATGCCCATTCCATTAACCTGTATATGCCCCCTCTCTTCCCATTCCATTAACCTGTATCCGCTCCCTCTGTGCCCATTCCATTAACCTGTATCTGCCCCCTCTCTGCCTATTCCATTAACGTGTATGTGCCCCCTCTCTGCCCATTCCATTCACCTGTATCTGCCCCCTCTCTGACCATTCCATTAACCTGTATCTGCCCCCTCTCGGTCCATTCCATTAACATGTATCTGCCCCCTCTCTGCCCATTCCATTAACCAGTATCTGCCCCACTCTGCCCATTCCATTAAACTGTATCTGCCCCTCTCTGCCCATTCCATTAACCTGTATCTGCCCCCGCTCTGCCCATTCCATTAACCTGTATCGGCCCCTCTCTGCCCATTCCATTAACCTGTATCTGCCCCTCTCTGCCCATTCCATTAACCTGTATCTGCCCCCTCTCTGTCCATTCCATTAACCTGTATCTGCCCCTCTCTACCCATTCCATTAACCTGTATCTGCCCCTCTCTGCCCATTCCATTAACCTGTACCTGACCCTCTCTGCCCATTCCATTAACCTGTATCTGCCCCTCTGCCCATTCCATTAAACTGTATCTGCCCCCTCTCTGCCCATTCCATTAACCTGTATCTGCCCCCTCTCTGCCCATTCCATTAGCCTGTATCTGCCCCTCTCTGCCCATTCCATTAACCTGTATCTGCCCCTCTCTGCCCATTCCATTAACCTGTATCTGCACCTCTCTGCCCATTCCATTAACGTTTATCTACCCCCTCTCTGCCCATTCCACTAACCTGTATGTGCCCGCTCTCTGCCCATTCCATTAACCAGTATCTGCCCCCTCTCTGCCCATTCCATAAATCTGTATCTACCCTACTCTGCCCATTCCAATAACCTGTATCTGCCCCTCTCTGCCCATTCCATAAATCTGTATCGACCCTACTCTGCCTATTCCAATAACCTGTATGTGCCCGCTCTCTGCCCATTCCATTAACCAGTATCTGCCCCCTCTCTGCCCATTCCATTAACCTGTATCTACCCCCTCTCTGCCCATTTCATTAACCTATATCTGCCCCTTCTCTGCCCATTCCATTAACCTGTATCTGCCCCATCGCTGCCCTTTCCATTAATCTGTATCCACCCCCTCTCTGCCCATTCCATTAACCTGCATCTGCCCCTCTCTGACCATTCCATTAACCTGTATCTGCCCCCTCTCTGCCCATTCCATTAACCTGTATCTGTCCCTCTCTGTCCATTCCATTAACCTGTATCTGTCCCTCTCTGTCCATCTCATTAACCTGTATCTGCCCTTCTCTGCCCATTTCATTAACCTGTATCTGCCCCCTCTCTGCCCATTCCTTAACCTGTATCTGCCCCCTCTCTGCCCATTCCATTAACCTTTATCTGCCCCCTCTCTGCCCATTCCATTAACCTGTATCTGCCCCCTCTCTGCCCATTCCAGTAACCTGTATCTGACACTCTCTGCCCATTCCATTAATCTGTATCTGCCCCGCTCTGCCCATTCCATTAACATGTATCTGCCCTTCTCTGCCCATTTCATTAACCTGTATCTGCCCCCTCTCTGCCCATCCTTAACCTGTATCTGCCCCCTCTCTGCCCATTCCATTAACCTTTATCTGCCCCCTCTCTGCCCATTCCATTAACCTATATCTGCCCCCTCTCTGCCCATTCTAGTAACCTGTATCTGACCCTCTCTGCCCATTCCATTAATCTGTATCTGCCCCGCTCTGCCCATTCCATTAACATGTATCTGCCCCATCTCTGCCCATTCCATTAATCTGTATCTGCCCCTCTCTGCCAATTCCATTAATCTGTATCTGCCCCTCTCTGCCCATTCCATTAACCTGTATCTGTCCCTCTCTGCCCATTCCATTAACCTTTATCTGTCCCTCTCTGCCCATTCCATTAACCTGTATCTGTCCCTCTCTGCCCATTCCATTAACCTGTACCTGCCCCCTCTCTGCCCATTCCATTAACCTGTATCTGCCCCTCTCTGCCCATTCCATTAACCTGTATCTGCCCCCTCTCTGCCCATTCCATTAAACTGCATCTGCCCCCTCTCTGCCCATTCCATTAACCGGTATCTGCCCCCTCTCTGCCCATTCCACTAACCTGTAACTGCCCCCTCTCTGCCTATTCCTTTAACGTGTATCTGCCCCCGCTTTGCCCATTCCATTAACCTGTATCTGCCCCCTCTCTGACCATTCCATTAACCTCTATCTGCCCCCTCACTGTCCATTCCATTAACGTGTATCTGCCCCTGCTCTGCCCATTCCATTAACCTGTATCTGCCCCCTCTCTGCCGATTCCATTAATCTGTATCTGTCCCTCTCTGCCCATTCCATTAACCTGTATCTGCCCCCTCTCTGTCCATTCCATTAACCTGTATCTGCCCCTCTCTACCCATACCATTAACCTGTATCTGCCCCTCTCTGCCCATTCCATTAACCTGTACCTGACCCTCTCTGCCCATTCCATTAACCTGTATCTGCCCCTCTCTGCCCATTCCATTAAACTGTATCTGCCCCCTCTCTGCCCATTCCATTAACCTGTATCTGCCCCCTCTCTGCCCATTCCATTAGCCTGTATCTGCCCCTCTCTGCCCATTCCATTAACCTGTATCTGCCCCTCTCTGCCCATTCCATTAACCTGTATCTGACCCTCTCTGCCCATTCCATTAACGTTTATCTACCCCCTCTCTGCCCATTCCACTAACCTGTATGTGCCCGCTCTCTGCCCATTCCATTAACCAGTATCTGCCCCCTCTCTGCCCATTCCATAAATCTGTATCTACCCTACTCTGCCCATTCCAAAAACCTGTATCTGCCCCTCTCTGCCCATTCCATAAATCTGTATCTACCCTACTCTGCCTATTCCAATAACCTGTATCTGCCCCTCTCTGCCCATTCCATTAACCTGTATCTACCCCCTCTCTGCCCATTTCATTAACCTGTATCTGCCCCCTCTCTGCCCATTCCATTAACCTGTATCTGCCCCATCGCTGCCCTTTCCATTAATCTGTATCTACCCCCTCTCTGCCCATTCCATTAACCTGTATCTGCCCCTCTCTGACCATTCCATTAACCTGTATCTGCCCCCTCTCTGCCCATTCCATTAACCTGTATCTGTCCCTCTTTGTCCATCTCATTAACCTGTATCTGCCCTTCTCTGCCCATTTCATTAACCTGTATCTGCCCCCTCTCTGCCCATTCCTTAACCTGTATCTGCCCCCTCTCTGCCCATTCCATTAACCTTTATCTGCCCCCTCTCTGCCCATTCCATTAAACTGTATCTGCCCCCTCTCTGCCCATTCCATTAATCTGTATCTGCCCCGCTCTGCCCATTCCATTAACATGTATCTGCCCCCTCTCTGCCCATTCCATTAATCTGTATCTGCCCCTCTCTGCCCATTCCATTAATCTGTATCTGCCCCTCTCTGCCCATTCCATTAACCTGTAACTGTCCCTCTCTGCCCATTCCATTAACCTTTATCTGTCCCTCTCTGCCCATTCCATTAACCTGTATCTGTCCCTCTCTGCCCATTCCATTAACCTGTACCTGCCCCCTCTCTGCCCAGTCAATTAATCTGTATCTGCCCCTCTCTGCTCATTCCATTAACCTGTATCTGCCCCCTCTCTGCCCATTCCATTAACCTGTATCTGCCCCTCGCTGCCCATTCCATTAACCTGTATCTGCCCCTCTCTGCCCATTCCATTAACCTGTATCTGCCCCCTCTCTGCCCATTCCATTAACCTGTATCTGCCCCTCTCTGCCCATTCCATTAACCTGTATCTGCCCCCTCTCTGCCCATTCCATTAACCTGTATCTGCCCCCTCACTGCCCATTCCATTAACCTGTATCTGCCCCTCTCTGCCCATTCCATTAACCTGTATCTGCCCCCTCTCTGCCCATTCCATTAACCTGTATCTGTCCCTCTCTGCCCATTCCATTAACCTGTACCTGCCCCCTCTCTGCCCAGTCAATTAATCTGTATCTGCCCCTCTCTGCTCATTCCATTAACCTGTATCTGCCCCCTCTCTGCCCATTCCATTAACCTGTATCTGCCCCTCTCTGCCCATTCCATTAACCTGTATCTGCCCCCTCTCTGCCCATTCCATTAAACTGTATCTGCCCCTCTCTGCCCATTCCATTAACCTGTATCTGCCCCTCTCTGCCATTCCATTAACCTGTATCTGCCCCTCTCTGCCCATTCCATTAATGTGTATTTGCCCCTCTCTGCCATTCCATTAACCTGTATCTGCCCCTCTCTGCCCATTCCATTAACGTGTATCTGCCCCTCTCTGCCCATTCCATTAACATGTATCTGTCCCTCTCTGCCCATTCCATTAACCTGTATCTGCCCTTCTCTGCCCATTCCATTAACCTGTAACTGCCCCTCTCTGCCCATTCCATTAACCTGTATCTGTCCCCTCTCTGCCCATTCCATTAACGACTATCTGTCCCTCTCTGCCCATTCCATTAACCTGTATCTGCCCTTCTCTGCCCATTTCATTAACCTGTATCTGCCCCTCTCTGCCCATTCCATTAACCTGTATCTGCCCCCTCTCTGCCCATTCCATTAACCTGTATCTACCCTACTCTGCCCATTTCAATAACCTGTATCTGCCCATTCCATTAACCTGTATCTGCCCCCTCTCTGCCCATTCCATTAAACTGTATCTGCCCCTCTCTGCCCATCCCATTAACCTGTATCTGTCCCTCTCTGCCCATTCCAATAACCTGTATCTGCCCCTCTCTGCCCATTCCATTAACCTGTATCTGCCCCCTCTCTGTCCATTCCATTAACCTGTATCTGCCCCTCTCTGCCCATTCCATTAACCTGTATCTGCCCCTCTCTGCCTATTCCATTAACCTGTATCTGCCCCTCTCTGCCCATTTCATTAACCTGTTTTCGCCCTTCTCTGCCCATTCCATTAACCTGTATCTGCCCGTCTCTGCCCATTCCATTAACGTGTATCTGCCCCCTTTCTGCCCATTCCATTAACCTGTATCTGCCGCTCTCTGCCCATTCCATTAACCTGTATCTGCCCCCTCTCTGCCCATTCCATTAACCTCTATCTGCCCCTCTCTGCCCATTCTATTAACCTGTATCTGCCCCTCTCTGCCCATTCCATTAACCTGTATCTGCCCCCTCTCTGCCCATTCCATTAACCTGTATCTGCCCCTCTCTGCCCATTCCATTAACCTGTATCTGCCCCTCTCTGCCCATTCCATTAACCTGTATCTGCCCCTCTCTGCCCATTCCATTAACCTGTATCTGTCCCTCTGCCAATTCCATTAACCTGTATCTGCCCCTCTCTGCCCATTCCATTAACCTGTATCTGCCCCTCTCTGCCCATTCCATTAACCTGTATCTGTCCCTCTGCCAATTCCATTAACCTGTATCTGCCCGTCTCTGCCCATTCCATTAACCTGCATCTACCCCTCTCTGCCCATTCCATTAACCTGTATCTGCCTCCTCTCTTCCAATCCCAGTATCTCGCATCTTCTTCTGCCCAAACCACACTACCACCACTCCCCATTGCCCATCCATCTACCTCTATGTGTGCCATCTCTGTCCAACCCACAGACCTGCAAATGCTCCCTATCTGCCCGTTCCACCTACCTGCACCTACCTCCTCTGTTCACCTCGCTGACCAGTGACTACCCTGATACCTTGGACTACCCCTCACCGCCTACCCAGTCTGCCTCCACCCATGAGCCCACCTTCTGCCCCACCTTGGCCGGATCTTCTTCAATTGTGACGATCCCTCTTGCCACCCAAACCACTGACCAATCACTGATCACTACCCTCCCCACCGCCCTGTCTAACCAAGCTGTAAATGCCCCTTCTGTGCCCATTCCTCTAGACTGCCCATGTCAGTGATCTGCCGCCGCATTCTGTGAGCCCTTTCGACTGAACTGCGTCAGCGTCGCGTTTCCCTCGCCACCAATCCGTATCTGCCCTCTCTGTCAATCCCGCTCAGATGTCTTTGCTCCTTCATACCCCCACCGTTCCCCCAGTAAACTATACTGTCCTCTCTGCTCAATGCGGCAGCACGGTAGCACAGTGGCTAACACAGTTAGAACAAAGAACATAGAACATTACAGCGCAGTACAGGCCCTTCGGCCCTCGATGTTGTGCCGACCTGTGAAACCACTCTAAAGCCCATCTACACTATTCCCTTATCGTCCATATGTCTATCCAGTTGCTGGGTCCCAGTTTTGATTCCCGGCTTGGGTCACTGTCTGCGCGGAGTCTGCACGTCCTCCCCCGTGTGTGCGTGGGTTTCCTCCGGGTGCTCCGGTTTCCTCCCACAGTGCAAAGATGTGCGGGTTAGGGTGGACTGGCACTTGATAAATTGCCCCTTAGTGTCCAAAAAGGTTAAGTGGGGTGACTGGGTTACGGGGATAGGCGTGGAGGCGTGGGCTTGAGTAGGGATTCTCTTCCCAAGGGCCGGTGCAGACCCGATGGGCCGAATGGCCTCCGTCGGCTCTGTAAATTCTGTGATTCGACGCTCCAATCTGCCCCTGCTTGCCCGCCACTCAACCCACTGACCGGCCCCGAACGTTCCTGAATACGATAATAATAATAATCGCTTATTGTGCGGGAACTGAGCCAATGCTGCTGGCCTTGTTCTGCATTACAAGCCAGCTGTTTAGCCCACTGTGCTATACCAGCCCTTCTTGCATACCTTTTTGCTTTTATGCCTGAGCTCTTGTCAATTTGAGCTGCCCCCAAATTTGTCAACCTCAGCGAGGTCCCTCTCTTTGTTACGGTCCGGCTGGGGGACCCCCGAATTATTCCGCCCCCCCCCCCGGGTGAGGGGGAACCGACTGGCTCCCCTTCTTTATTCAATCTCCTCAGCCCGTCACCACAGGGTCTAAAAAGGAAATCTCCTCTCGCAGATCCCGTTGAGCAGTCCCAATATTTACATTTGAACAGGAGCTCTCTAAACCCGGTTTTCCTTTCGTTAAAGATGGAGCGAGTTTCTGAACTATTAAAGACAAAGACATAATAAAGCAGCTGTACGTACAGATTAGATACATAGAACATACAGTGCAGTAGGAGGCCATTCGGCCCATCGAGTCTGCACCGACCCCCTTAAGCCCTCACTTCCACCCTATCCCCATAACCCAATATCCCCTCCTAACCTTTTTGGACACTATTTATCACGGCCAATCCACCTAACCTGCACGTCTTTGGACTGTGGGAGGAAACCGGAGCACCCGGAGGAAACCCACGCAGACACGGGGAGAACGTGCAGACTCCGCACAGACAGTGACCCAAGCCGGAATCGAACCTGGGACCCTGGAGCTGTGAAGCCGCAGAGCTATCCAGGTGTGCCCAAAACAAATATAAAGGTTTACAAACAGACTTGTTGGCATTTGAGGAGTAGATGGTTCAGCTTTGTGGCCGTTGCGATTTGCAGTTCAGTGGAGAAGCTTCCTTTTCAGCTAACACCTTTTCTTATTTGGCTTACTTCCACAATCAGAGAGCGAGAGACAGATAGCTGCAAAAAACCTTCTTCTTCAATCTGGCGGCTCAGCGCTGATACACGCACATGTACACACATTCACACACGCACTTGCACACAGGGGTGGCTTATATCCCCGTCAGTCGATACTCCTGTGAGGCAGAATTCACAAATGCATCTGCGGCATCACTCACACAATATTTCTTGATGAGATGATGCTCATCTCCCAAACAGCTCCCATTGTCTCCAATGGAGATGGCAATTAGTTTCTGGATGTTTGAGATTTGCTTTGTCTGGAAAGAGGGTGGGGTTCCATTGCCTCACCGGGTTTCACCCACCAGTAATTCAGCCACACAATGACCTCACATCCTCAACAGAGTTTGGTATAATTGTCTGTTTTAAAAAAGTCAGTTATTATTTCAATTTAAATTTTTCCGTACTTGGTTGGTGTTTTCTCGTTTCCATTATTGTGACAATTCTATTACGTTGAGGTTTGGCAATGTCTGGTCGTGTTGTGGTTGGTGTTTTAACCAGACTGGGGCGAGCAAATGGAAAGGGGGGGTATAACTGGGGTCAGTGACGGGGGTCAGTGACTGGGGTCAGTGACTGGGGTCAATGACTGGGGTCAGTGACTGGGGTCAGTGACTGGGGTCAGTGACGGAGGTCAGTGACTGGGGTCAGTGACGGGGGTCAGTGACTGGGGTCAGTGTCGGGGGTCAGTGACTGGGGTCAGTGACTGGGGTCAATGACTGGGGTCAGTGTCTGGGGTCAGTGTCTGGGGTCAGTGTCTGGGGTCAGTGACTGGGGTCATTGTCTGGTGTCAGTGTCTGGTGTCAGTGACTGGGGTCATTGCCTGGGGTCAGTGACTGAGGTCAGTGTCGGGGGTCTGTGACGGGGGTCAGTGACGGGGGTCTGCGACTGGGGTCAGCGTCTGGGGTCAACGATTGGGGTCAGCGACGGGAGTCAGTGTTGGGGTCAGTGTTGGGGTCAGTGTTGGGGTCAGTGACTGGGGTCAGTGTCTGTGGTCAGTGTCTGTGGTCAGTGTCTGGGGTCAGTGACTGGGGTCGGTGACGGGTCGGTGTCTGGGGTCGGTGTCTGGGGTCGGTGTCTGGGGTCGGTGTCTGGGGTCGGTGTCTGGGGTCAGTGTCTGTGGTCAATGACTGGGGTCACCTGGGGTCAGTGACTGGTGTCAGTGACTGGGGTCATTGACGGGGGTCAGTGACTGTGGTCAGTGTCTGGGGTCAGTGACAGGGGTCATTGTCTGGGGTCAGTGTCTGGGGTCAGTGTCTGGGGTCAGTGTCTGGGGTCAGTGTCTGGGGTCAGTGTCTGGGGTCAGTGCCTGTGGTCAGTGACGGGTCAGTGACAGGGGTCAGTCAGTGGGGTCAGTGACTGAGGTCAGTGTCTGGGGTCAGTGTCTGGGGTCAGTGTCTGGGGTCAGTGTCTGGGGTCAGTGTCTGGGGTCAGTGTCTGGGGTCAGTGTCTGAGGTCAGTGTCTGGGGTCAGTGACTGGGGTCAGTGACAGGGGTCAGTGACTGAGGTCAGTGTCTGGGGTCAGTGTCTGGGGTCAGTGTCTGGGGTCAGTGTCTGGGGTCAGTGACGGGGGTCAGTGATGGGGGTCAGTGACTGGGGTCCCCTGGGGTCAGTGACTTGTGTCAGTATCTGGGGTCAGTGTCTGGGGTCAGTGTCTGGGGTCAGTGTCTGGGGTCAGTGACTGGGGTCAGTGTCTGGGGTCAGTGACTGGGGTCAGTGTCTGGGGTCGGTGACTGGGGTCACTGTCTGGGGTCACTGGCTGGGGTCAGTGTCTGGGGTCAGTGACTGGGGTCAGTGACTGGGATCAGTGACTGGGGTCAGTGACGGGGGTCAGTGACTGGGGTCAATGACTGGGGTCTGTGTCTGGGGTCAGTGACGGGGGTCAGTGATTGGGTTCAGTGACGGGGGTCAGTGACGGGGGTCAGTGACTAGGGTCAGTGACTGGGATCAGTGACTGGGGTCAGTGACGGGGGTCAGTGACTGGGGTCAATGACTGGGGTCTGTGTCTGTGGTCAGTGACTGGGGTCAGTGTCTGGGGTCAGTGTCTGGGGTCAGTGTCTGGGGTCAGTGACGGGGGTCAGTGACTGGGGTCAGTGACGGGGGTCAGTGACTTGTGTCAGCGTCTGGGGTCAGCGTCTGGGCTCAGTGTCTGGGCTCAGTGTCTGGGGTCAGTGTCTGGGGTCAGTGTCTGGGGTCAGTGACTGGGGTCAGTGACTGGGGTCAGTGTCTGGGGTCAGTGTCTGGGGTCAGTGACTGGGGTCACTGTCTGGGGTCAGTGATTGGGTTCAGTGAGGGGGGTCAGTGACTGGGGTCAGTGACTGGGGTCAGTGACTGGGGTCAGTGACTGGGGTCAGTGACTGGAGTCACTGTCTGGGGTCAGTGATTGGGTTCAGTGACGGGGGTCAGTGGCTGGGGTCAGTGGCTGGGGTCAGTGGCTGGGGTCAGTGACGGGGGTCAGTGACGGGGGTCAGTGACGGGGACCTGTGACGGGGGCCAGTGACGGGGGTCAGTGATTGGGATCAGTGACCGGGGTCAGTGTCTGGGGTCAGTGTCTGGGGTCAGTGTCTGGGGTCAGTGTCTGGGGTCAGTGACTGGGGTCAGTGACTGGGGTCAGTGACTGGGTTCAGTGTCTGGGGTCAGTGACTGGGGTCAGTGACTGGGGTCAGTGACTGGGGTCAGTGGCTGGGGGCAGTGACTGGGGGCAGTGACTGGGGTGAGTGACGGGGGTCATTGACGGGGGTCGGTTTCTGGGGTCAGTGACGGGGGTCAGTGTCTGGGGTCAATGACGGGGGTCAGTGTCTGGGGTCAGTGGCTGGGGGCAGTGACTGGGGTCAGTGTCTGGGGTCATTGACGGGGGTCAGTGTCTGGGGTAAGTGTCTGGGGTAAGTGTCTGGGGTCAGTGGCTGGGGGCAGTGACTGGGGGCAGTGACTGGGGTCAGTGTCTGGGGTCATTGACGGGGGTCAGTGTCTGGGGTCAGTGGCTGGGGGCAGTGACTGGGGGCAGTGACTGGGGTCAGTGTCTGGGGTCAGTGACTGGGGTCAGTGTCTGGGGTCAGTGTCTGGGGTCAGCGGCTGGGGTCAGCGACTGGGGGCAGCGACTGGGGTCATCGACGGGGGTCAGTGACTGGGGTCAGTGACTGGGGTCAGTGACTGGGGTCAGTGACTGGGGTCAGTGACTGGGGTCAGTGTCTGGGCTCAGTGTCTGGGCTCAGTGTCTGGGCTCAGTGTCTGGGGTCAGTGTCTGGGGTCAGTGTCTGGGGTCAGTGACTGGGGTCACTGTCTGGGGTCAGTGATTGGGTTCAGTGACGGGGGTCAGTGACGGGGGTCAGTGACTGGGGTCACCTGGGGTCAGTGACTGGGGTCAGTGACTGGGGTCAGTGACTGGGGTCACTGTCTGGGGTCAGTGACGGGGGTCAGTGACGGGGGCCAGTGACGGGGGTCAGTGACGGGGGTCAGTGACTGGGGTCAGTGTCTGGGGTCAGTGTCTGGGGTCAGTGTCTGGGGTCAGTGACTGGGGTCAGTGACTGGGTTCAGTGTCTGGGGTCAGTGACTGGGGTCAGTGGCTGGGGGCAGTGACTGGGGGCAGTGACTGGGGGCAGTGACTGGGGTCAGTGTCTGGGGTCATTGACGGGGGTCAGTGAGTGGGTCGGTTTCTGGGGTCAGTGACGGGGGTCAGTGTCTGGGGTCAATGATGGGGGTCAGTGTCTGGGGTCAGTGGCTGGGGGCAGTGACTGGGGTCAGTGTCTGGGGTCATTGACGGGGGTCAGTGTCTGGGGTCAGTGTCTGGGGTCAGTGTCTGGGGTCAGTGTCTGGGGTCAGTGTCTGGGGTCAGTGTCTGGGGTCAGTGTCTGGGGTCAGTGTCTGGGGTCAGTGTCTGGGGTCAGTGTCTGGGGTCAGTGGCTGGGGGCAGTGACTGGGGGCAGTGACTGGGGTCAGTGTCTGGGGTCATTGACGGGGGTCAGTGAGTGGGGTCAGTGTCTGGGGTCAGTGGCTGGGGGCAGTGACTGGGGTCAGTGACTGGGGTCAGTGTCTGGGGTCATTGACGGGGGTCAGTGACTGGGGTCAGTGAATGGGGTCAGCGGCTGGGGGCAGCGACTGGGGGCAGCGACTGGGGTCATTGACGGGGGTCATTGACGGGGGTCAGTGACGGGGGTCAGTGACTGGGGTCAGTGACTGGGGTCAGTGACTGGGGTCAGTGACTGGGGTCAGAGACGGGGGTCAGTGTCTGGCGTCAGTGACGGGGGTCAGCGTCGGGGGTCAGTGACTGGGGTCAGTGTCTGGGGTCAGTGTCTGGGGTCAGTGTCTGGGGTCAGTGTCTGGGGTCAGTGTCTGGGGTCAGTGTCTGGGGTCAGTGTCTGGGGTCAGTGACTGGGGTCAGTGACTGGGGTCAATGTCGGGGGTCAGTGTCGGGGGTCAGTGTCTGGGGTCAGTGTCTGGGGTCAGTGTCTGGGGTCAGTGTCTGGGGTCAGTGTCTGGGGTCAGTGTCTGGGGTCAGTGTCTGGGGTCAGTGTCTGGGGTCAGTGTCTGGGGTCACTGTCTGGGGTCAGTGATTGGGTTCAGTGACGGGGGTCAGTGACGGGGGTCAGTGACTGGGGTCAGTGACTGGGGTCAGTGACTGGGGTCAGTGACGGGGGTCAGTGACGGGGGTCAGTGTCTGGGGTCAGTGTCTGGGGTCAGTGTTTGGGGTCAGTGTCTGGGGTCAGTGTCTGGGGTCAGTGTCTGGGGTCAGTGACTGGGGTCAGTGTCTGGGGTCAGTGTCTGGGGTCAGTGTCTGGGGTCAGTGACTGGGGTCAGTGACTGGGGTCAGTGACTGGGGTCAGTGACTGGGGTCAGTGACTGGGGTCAGTGATTGGGGTCAGTGACGGGGGTCAGTGACTGGGGTCAGTATCTGGGGTCACTGACTGGGGCCAGTGACTGGGGTCAGTGATTGGGGTCAGTGACGGGGGTCAGTGACTGGGGTCAGTGTCTGGGGTCAGTGACTGGGGTCAGTGACGAGGGTCAGTGTCTGGGGTCAGTGACTGGGGTCAGTGATTGGGGTCAGTGACGGGGGTCAGTGACGGGGGTCAGTGACTGGGGTCCGTGACTGGGGTCAGTGACAGGGCTCAGTGTCTGGGGTCAGTGACTGGGGTCAGTGTCTGGGGTCAGTGAGTGGGGCCAGTGACTGGGGTCAGTGATTGGGGTCAGTGACGGGGGTCAGTGACTGGGGTCAGTGACTGGGGTCAGTGACTGGGGTCAGTGACAGGGCTCAGTGTCTGGTGTCAGTGACTGGGGTCAGTGGCTGGGGTCAGTGGCTGGGATCAGTGATTGGGATCAGTGACCGGGGTCAGTGTCTGGGGTCAGTGTCTGGGGTCAGTGTCTGGGGTCAGTGTCTGGGGTCAGTGTCTGGGGTCAGTGTCTGGGGTCAGTGTCTGGGGTCAGTGTCTGGGGTCAGTGTCTGGGGTCAGTGTCTGGGGTCAGTGTCTGGGGTCAGTTACTGTGGTCAGTGACAGGGGTCAGTGTCTGGGGCCAGTGTCTGGGGTCAGTGTCTGGGGTCAGTGTCTGGGGTCAGTGTCTGGGGTCAGTGTCTGGGGTCAGTGTCTGGGGTCAGTGTCTGGGGTCAGTGTCTGGGGTCAGTGTCTGGGGTCAGTGTCTGGGGTCAGTGACTGGGGTCAGTGACTGGGGTCAGTGACTGGGGTCAGTGATTGGGGTCAGTGTCTGGGGTCAGTGACTGGGGTCAGTGATTGGGGTCAGTGTCTGGGGTCAGTGACTGGGGTCAGTGTCTGGGGTCAGTGTCTGGGGCCAGTGTCTGGGGCCAGTGTCTGGGGCCAGTGTCTGGGGCCAGTGTCTGGGGCCAGTGTCTGGGGCCAGTGTCTGGGGCCAGTGTCTGGGGCCAGTGTCTGGGGCCAGTGTCTGGGGCCAGTGTCTGGGGCCAGTGTCAGGGGTCAGTGTCAGGCGTCAGTGTCTGGGGTCAGTGACTGGGGTCAGTGTCTGGGGTCAGTGTCTGGGGTCAGTGTCTGGGGTCAGTGTCTGGGGTCAGTGTCTGGGGTCAGTGTCTGGGGTCAGTGTCTGGGGTCAGTGTCTGGGGTCAGTGACTGGGGTCAGTGACTGGGGTCAGTGACTGGGGTCAGTGACTGGGGTCAGTGTCTGGTGTCAGTGATTGGGGTCAGTGACTGGTCAGTGACTGTGGTCAGTGACTGTGGTCAGTGACTGGGGTCAGTGACTGGGGTCAGTGACTGGGTTCAGTGATTGTGGTCAGTGATTGGGGTCAGTGACTGTGGTCAGTGACTGGGGTCAGTGACTGGGGTCAGTGACTGGGGTCAGTGACTGGGGTCAGTGACTGTGGTCAGTGATTGGGGTCAGTGACTGGGGTCAGTGATTGGGGTCAGTGATTGGGGTCAGTGATTGGGGTCAGTGATTGGGGTCAGCGTCTGGGGTCAGAGACTGGGGTCAGTGACTGGGGTCAGTGACTGGGGTCAGTGATTGGGGTCAGCGTCTGGGGTCAGCGTCTGGGGTCAGCGACTGGGGTCAGTGACTGCGGTCCGTGTCTGGGGTCAGTGACTGGGGTCAGTGACGGGTGTCAGTGACTGTGGTCAGTGATTGGGGTCATTGACTGGGGTCAGTGATTGGGGTCAGTGATTGGGGTCAGTGATTGGGGTCAGTGACTGGGGTCAGTTCATTTGGTCAGTGATTGGGGTCAGTGATTGGGGTCAGTGATTGGGGTCAGTGATTGGGGTCAGTGATTGGGGTCAGTGACTGGGGTCAGTGATTGGGGTCAGTGATTGGGGTCAGTGACTGGGGTCAGTGATTGGGGTCAGTGATTGGGGTCAGTGATTGGGGTCAGTGATTGGCGTCAGTGATTGGGGTCAGTGATTGGGGTCAGTGATTGGGGTCAGTGATTGGGGTCAGTGATTGGGGTCAGTGACTGGGGTCAGTGACTGGGGTCAGTGACTGTGGTCAGTGATTGGGGTCAGTGATTGGGGTCAGTGACTGGGGTCAGTGCCTGGGGTCAGTGACTGTGGTCAGTGATTGGGGTCATTGACTGGGGTCACTGATTGGGGTCAGTGATTGGGGTCCGTGACTGGGGTCAGCGTCTGGGGTCAGAGACTGGGGTCAGTGTATGGGGTCAGTGTCTGGGGTCAGTGATTGGGATCAGTGACTCGGGTCAGTGACTGGGGTCAGCGTCTGGGGTCTGTGACTGGGGTCAGTGACTGAGGTCAGTGTCAGTGCTCAGTGCTTGGGGTCAGTGACTGGGGTCAGTGATTGGGGTCAGTGACTCGGGCCAGTGACTCGGGCCAGTGACTGGGGTCAGCGTCTGGGGTCTGTGACTGGGGTCAGTGACTGGGGTCCGTGTCTGGGGTCAGTGACTCGGGTCAGTGACTGGGGTCAGTGTCTGAGGTCAGTGACTGTGGTCAGTGACGGGTGTCAGTGTCTGGGGTCAGTGTCTGGGGTCAGTGTCTGGGGTCAGTGACTGGGGTCAGCGTCTGGGGTCAGAGACTGGGGTCAGTGTATGGAGTCAGTGACTGGAGTCAGAGACTGGGGTCAGCGTCTGGGGTCAGAGACTGGGGTCAGTGTATGGGGTCAGCGACTGGGGTCAGTGTATGGGGTCAGTGATTGGGGTCAGTGACTGGGGTCAGTGTCTGGGGTCAGTGTCTGGGGTTAGTACTGGGGTCAGTGTCTCGGGTCAGTGACTGGGGCCAGTGTCTGGGGTCAGTGTCTCGGGTCAGTGACTGGGGTCAGTGACTGGGGTCAGTGTCTGGGGTCAGTGTCTGGGGTCAGTGTCTGGGGTTAGTACTGGGGTCAGTGACTGTGGCCAGTGTCTGGGGTCAGTGACTGGGGTCAGTGACTGGGGCCAGTGTCTGGGGTCAGTGACTGGGGTCAGTGTCTGGGGTCAGTGTCTGGGGTCAGTGTCTGGGGTCAGTGTCTGGGGTCAGTGACTGGGGTCTGTGTCTGGTGTCCGTGACTGGTGTCCGTGACTGGGGTCAGTGACTGGGGTCAGTGACTGGGGTCAGTGACTGGGGTCAGTGTCTGGGGTCAGTGACTGGGGTCAGTGTATGGGGTCAGTGACTGGGGTCAGTGACTGGGGTCAGTGATTGGGGTCATTGACTGGGGTCAGTGATTGGGGTCAGTGACTGGGGTCAGTGACTGGGGTCAGTGTCTGGTGTCAGTGATTGGGGTCAGTGACTGTGGTCAGTGACTGTGGTCAGTGATTGGGGTCAGTGTCAGGGATCAGTGTCTGGGGTCAGTGTCTGGGGTCAGTGATTGGGGTCAGTGACTGGGTTCAGTGATTGGGGTCAGTGACTGTGGTCAGTGATTGGGGTCAGTGATTGGGGTCAGTGACTGGGGTCAGTGACTGGGGTCAGTGCCTGGGGTCAGTGACTGTGGTCAGTGATTGGGGTCATTGACTGGGGTCAGTGACTGGGGTCAGTGACTGGGGTCAGTGATTGGGGTCAGTGATTGGGGTCAGTGACTGTGGTCAGTGACTGTGGTCAGTGATTGGGGTCAGTGTCAGGGATCAGTGTCTGGGGTCAGTGTCTGGGGTCAGTGATTGGGGTCAGTGACTGGGTTCAGTGATTGTGGTCAGTGATTGGGGTCAGTGACTGTGGTCAGTGATTGGGGTCAGTGACTGGGGTCAGTGACTGGGGTCAGTGCCTGGGGTCAGTGACTGTGGTCAGTGATTGGGGTCAGTGACTGGGGTCAGTGATTGGGGTCAGTGATTGGGGTCAGTGATTGGGGTCAGCGTCTGGGGTCAGAGACTGGGGTCAGTGACTGGGGTCAGTGATTGGGGTCAGCGTCTGGGGTCAGTGTCTGGGGTCAGTGTCTGGGGTCAGTGTCTGGGGTCAGTGACTGGGGTCAGTGACTGGGGTCCGTGTCTGGGGTCAGTGACTGGGGTCAGTGACGGGTGTCAGTGACTGTGGTCAGTGATTGGGGTCATTGACTGGGGTCTGTGATTGGGGTCAGTGATTGGGGTCAGTGACTGGGGTCAGTGACTGGGGTCAGTGATTGGGTCAGTGATTGGGGTCAGTGATTGTGGTCAGTGATTGGGGTCAGTGATTGGGGTCAGTGACTGGGGTCAGTGATTGGGGTCAGTGATTGGGGTCAGTGATTGGGGTCAGTGATTGGGGTCAGTGATTGGGGTCAGTGATTGGGGTCAGTGACTGGGGTCAGTGACTGTGGTCAGTGATTGGGGTCAGTGATTGGGGTCAGTGACTGGGGTCAGTGACTGGGGTCAGTGACTGGGGTCAGTGACTGGGGTCAGTGACTGGGGTCAGTGATTGGGGTCATTGACTGGGGTCAGTGATTGGGGTCAGTGATTGGGGTCAGTGATTGGGGTCAGTGACTGGGGTCAGTGTCTGGGGTCAGTGTCTGGGGTCAGTGTCTGGGGTCAGTGTCTGGGGTCAGTGACTGGGGTCAGTGACTGGGGTTAGTGTATGGGGTCAGAGACTGGGGTCGTTATCTGGGGTCAGTGACGGGGGTCAGTGTCTGGGGTCAATGACGGGGGGCAGTGACTGGGGTCAGTGTCTGGGGTCATTGACGGGGGTCAGTGAGTGGGGTCAGTGGCTGGGGTCAGTGGCTGGGGGCAGTGACTGGGGTCAGTGTCTGGGATCATTGACGGGGGTCAGTGTCTGGGGTCAGTGTCTGGGGTCAGTGTCTGGGGTCAGTGACGGGGGTCAGTGTCCGGGGTCAGTGACTGGGATCAGTGTCTGGGGTCAGTGTCTGGGATCAGTGTCTGGGATCAGTGTCTGGGATCAGTGTCTGGGGTCAGTGTCTGGGGTCAGTGTCTGGGGTCAGTGACTGGGATCAGTGTCTGGGGTCAGTGTCTGGGGTCAGTGTCTGGGGTCAGTGACTGGGATCAGTGTCTGGGGTCAGTGGCTGGGGGCAGTGACTGGTGTCAGTGTCTGGAGTCAGTGTCTGGGGCAATGACGGGGGTCAGTGTCTGGGGTCAGTGTCTGGGGTCAGTGACTGGGGTCAATGTCGTGTCAGTGACTGGGGTCAGTGACTGGGGTCAATGTCGTGTCAGTGTCTGGGGTCAGTGATTGGGGTCAGTGACGGAGGTTCAGTGATTTGGGTCAGTGACTGGGGCCAGTGTCTGGGGTTAGTACTGGGGTCAGTGTCTGGGGTCAGTGTCTGGGGTCAGTGTCTCGGGTCAGTGACTGGGGTCAGTGACTGGGTTCAGTGACTGTGGTCAGTGATTGGGGTCATTGACTGGGGTCAGTGATTGGGGTCAGTGATTGGGGTCAGTGACTGAGGTCAGTGACTGGGGTCAGTGACTGGGGTCAGTGTCTGGTGTCAGTGTCTGGTGTCAGTGACTGGGGTCAGTGACTGGGGTCAGTGACTGGGGTCAGTGCCTGGGGTCAGTGACTCGGGTCAGTGACTGGGGTCAGAGTCTGGGGTCAGTGACTGTGGTCAGTGATTGGGGTCAGTGACTGGGGTAAGTGACTGGGGTCAGTGCCTGGGGACAGTGACTGTGGTCAGTGACTGGGGTCAGTGACTGGGGTCAATGTCGTGTCAGTGACGGGCGTCAGTGACGGGCGTCAGTGTCTGGGGTCAGTGACTGGGGTCAGTGTCTGGGGTCAGTGACTGGGGTCAGTGACTGGGGTCAGTGTCTGGGGTCAGTGAGTGGGGTCAGTGTCTGGGGTCAGTGGCTGGGGGCAGTGACTGGGGTCATTGACGGGGGTCATTGACGGGGGTCAGTGACTGGGGTCAGTGAATGGTGTCAGTGTCTGGGGTCAGCGGCTGGGGTCAGCGGCTGGGTGCAGTGACTGGGGTCAGTGTCTGGGTGCAGTGTCTGGGTGCAGTGTCTGGGGTCAGTGTCTGGGGTAAGTGACTGGGGTCAGTGTATGGGGTCAGTGTATGGGGTCAGTGTATGGGGTCAGTGTCTGGGGTCAGTGACTGGGGTCAGTGACTGTGTTCAGTGATTGGGGTCATTGACTGGGGTCAGTGACTGGTGTCAGTGTCGGGTCAGTGACGGGCGTCAGTGTCTGGGGTCAGTGACTGGGGTTAGTGTCTGGGGTCAGTGTCTGGGGTCAGTGTCTGGGGTCAGTGATTGGGGTCAGTGACGGGGGTTCAGTGATTTGGGTCAGGGACTGGGGCCAGTGTCTGGGGTCAGTGTCTGGGGTCAGTGTCTGGGGTCAGTGTCTGGGGTCAGTGTCTGGGGTCAGTGTCTGGGGTCAGTGTCTCGGGTCAGTGACTGGGGTCAGTGACTGGGGTCAGTGACTGGGGTCAGTGTCTGGGGTCAGTGTCTGGGGTCAGTGTCTGGGGTTAGTACTGGGGTCAGTGTCTCGGGTCAGTGACTGGGGTCAGTGACTGGGGTCAGTGACTGGTGTCAGTGTCTGGAGTCAGTGTCTGGGGGCAGTGACTGGTGTCAGTGTCTGGAGTCAGTGTCTGGGGCAATGACGGGGGTCAGTGTCTGGGGTCAGTGTCTGGGGTCAGTGACTGGGCTCAGTGACTGGGGTCAGTGACTGGGGTCAATGTCGTGTCAGTGACTGGGGTCAGTGACTGGGGTGAATGTCGTGTCAGTGTCTGGGGTCAGTGATTGGGGTCAGTGACGGAGGTTCAGTGATTTGGGTCAGTGACTGGGGCCAGTGTCTGGGGTTAGTACTGGGGTCAGTGTCTGGGGTCAGTGTCTGGGGTCAGTGTCTGGGGTCAGTGACTGGGGTCAGTGACTGTGGTCAGTGATTGGGGTCATTGACTGGGGTCAGTGATTGGGGTCAGTGACTGGGGTCAGTGACTGGGGTCAGTGTCTGGGGTCAGTGACTGGGGTCAGTGTCTGGTGTCAGTGTCTGGTGTCAGTGACTGGGGTCAGTGACTGGGGTCAGTGCCTGGGGTCAGTGACTCGGGTCAGTGACTGGGGTCAGAGTCTGGGGTCAGTGACTGTGGTCAGTGATTGGGGTCAGTGACTGGGGTAAGTGACTGGGGTAAGTGACTGGGGTAAGTGACTGGGGTCAGTGCCTGGGGACAGTGACTGTGGTCAGTGACTGGGGTCAGTGACTGGGGTCAATGTCGTGTCAGTGACGGGCGTCAGTGTCTGGGGTCAGTGACTGGGGTCAGTGTCTGGGGTCAGTGACTGGGGTCAGTGACTGGGGTCAGTGTCTGGGGTCAGTGAGTGGGGTCAGTGTCTGGGGTCAGTGGCTGGGGGCAGTGACTGGGGTCATTGACGGGGGTCATTGACGGGGTCAGTGACTGGGGTCAGTGAATGGGGTCAGTGTCTGGGGTCAGCGGCTGGGGTCAGCGGCTGGGTGCAGTGACTGGGGTCAGTGTCTGGGTTCAGTGTCTGGGGTCAGTGTCTGGGGTAAGTGACTGGGGTCAGTGTATGGGGTCAGTGTATGGGGTCAGTGTCTGGGGTCAGTGTCTGGGGTCAGTGACTGGGGTCAGTGACTGTGTTCAGTGATTGGGGTCATTGACTGGGGTCAGTGACTGGTGTCAGTGTCGGGTCAGTGACGGGCGTCAGTGTCTGGGGTCAGTGACTGGGGTTAGTGACTGGGGTTAGTGTCTGGGGTCAGTGTCTGGGGTCAGTGTCTGGGGTCAGTGATTGGGGTCAGTGACGGGGGTTCAGTGATTTGGGTCAGGGACTGGGGCCAGTGTCTGGGGTCAGTGTCTGGGGTCAGTGTCTGGGGTCAGTGTCTGGGGTCAGTGTCTCGGGTCAGTGACTGGGGTCAGTGACTGGGGTCAGTGACTGGGGTCAGTGACTGGGGTCAGTGACTGGGGTCAGTGTCTGGGGTCAGTGTCTGGGGTTAGTACTGGGGTCAGTGTCTCGGGTCAGTGACTGGGGTCAGTGACTGGGGTCAGTGACTGGGGCCAGTGTCTGGGGTCAGTGTCTGGGGTCAGTGACTGGGGTCAGTGTCTCGGGTCAGTGACTGGGGTCAGTGTCTGGGGTCAGTGACTGGGCTCAGTGTCTGGGGCCAGTGTCTGGGGCCAGTGTCTGGGGTCAGTGACTGGGGTCAGTGTCTGGGGTCAGTGTCTGGGGTCAGTGTCTGGGGTTAGTACTGGGGTCAGTGTCTCGGGTCAGTGACTGGGGTCAGTGACTGGGGTCAGTGACTGGGGTCAGTGACTGGGGCCAGTGTCTGGGGTCAGTGTCTGGGGTCAGTGACTGGGGTCAGTGTCTCGGGTCAGTGACTGGGGTCAGTGTCTGGGGTCAGTGACTGGGGTCAGTGTCTGGGGCCAGTGTCTGGGGTCATTGACGGGGGTCAGTGTCTGGGGTCAGTGACTGGGGTCAGTGACTGGGGTCAGTGTCTGGGGTCAGTGTCTGGGGCCAGTGTCTGGGGCCAGTGTCTGGGGTCAGTGACTGGGGTCAGTGTCTGGGGTCAGTGTCTGGGGTCAGTGTCTGGGGTCAGTGACTGGGGTCAGTGTCTGGGGTCAGTGTCTGGGGTCAGTGTCTGGGGTCAGTGTCTGGGGTCAGTGTCTGGGGTCAGTGTCTGGGGTCAGTGTCTGGGGTCAGTGTCTGGGGTCAGTGTCTGGGGTCAGTGTCTGGGGTCAGTGACTGGGGTCAGTGACTGTGGTCAGTGATTGGGGTCATTGACTGGGGTCATTGACTGGGGTCAGTGATTGGGGTCAGTGACTGGGGTCAGTGTCTGGTGTCAGTGATTGGGGTCAGTGATTGGGGTCAGTGACTGTGGTCAGTGACTGTGGTCAGTGATTGGGGTCAGTGACTGTGGTCTGTGATTGGGGTCAGTGACTGGGTTCAGTGATTGTGGTCAGTGATTGGGGTCAGTGACTGGGGTCAGTGACTGGGGTCAGTGCCTGGGGTCAGTGACTGTGGTCAGTGATTGGGGTCATTGACTGGGGTCAGTGACAGGGGTCAGTGACTGGGGTCAGTGATTGGGGTCAGTGATTGGGGTCAGTGATTGGGGTCAGCGTCTGGGGTCAGAGACTGGGGTCAGAGACTGGGGTCAGAGACTGGGGTCAGTGACTGGGGTCAGTGATTGGGGTCAGCGTCTGGGGTCAGTGTCTGGTGTCAGTGACTGGGGTCAGTGACTGGGGTCCGTGTCTGGGGTCAGTGACTGGGGTCAGTAACGGGTGTAAGTGACTGTGGTCAGTGATTGGGGTCATTGACTGGGGTCAGTGATTGGGGTCAGTGATTGGGGTCAGTGACTGGGGTCAGTGATTGGGGTCAGTGATTGGGGTCAGTGATTGGGGTCAGTGACTGGGGTCAGTGATTGGGGTCAGTGATTGGGGTCAGTGATTGGGGTCAGTGATTGGGGTCAGTGACTGGGGTCAGCGTCTGGGGTCAGAGACTGGGGTCAGCGTATGGGGTCAGCGTATGGGGTCAGTGTATGGGGTCAGTGACTGGGGTCAGTGATTGGGATCAGTGACTCGGGTCAGTGACTGGGGTCAGCGTCTGGGGTCTGTGACTGGGGTCAGTGACTGAGGTCAGTGTCAGTGCTCAGTGATTGGGGTCAGTGACTGGGGTCAGTGACTCGGGCCAGTGACTGGGGACAGCGTCTGGGGTCTGTGACTGGGGTCAGTGACTGGGGTCCGTGTCTGGGGTCAGTGACTCGGGTCAGTGACTGGGGTCAGTGTCTGAGGTCAGTGACTGTGGTCAGTGACGGGTGTCAGTGTCTGGGGTCAGTGACGGGTGTCAGTGTCTGGGGTGAGTGATTGGGGTCATTGACTGGGGTCATTGACTGGGGTCAGTGATTGGGCTCAGTGATTGGGCTCAGTGATTGGGCTCAGTGATTGGGCTCAGAGACTGGGATCAGTGTATGGGGTCAGTGACTGGAGTCAGAGACTGGGGTCAGCGTCTGGAGTCAGAGACTGGGGTCAGTGTATGGGGTCAGAGACTGGGGTCAGTGTATGGGGTCAGTGATTGGGGTCAGTGACTGGGGTCAGTGTCTGGGGTCAGTGACTGGGGTCAGTGTCTGGGGTCAGTGTCTGGGTTAGTACTGGGGTCAGTGTCTCGGGTCAGTGACTGGGGTCAGTGACTGGGGCCAGTGTCTGGGGTCAGTGTCTCGGGTCAGTGACTGGGGTCAGTGACTGGGATCAGTGACTGGGGTCAGTGTCTGGAGTCAGTGTCTGGAGTCAGTGACTGGGGTCAGTGTCTGGGGTCAGTGTCTGGGGTTAGTACTGGGGTCAGTGTCTCGGGTCAGTGACTGGGGTCAGTGACTGGGGCCAGTGTCTGGGGTAAGTGACTGGGGTCAGTGACTGGGGTCAGTGTCTGGGACCAGTGTCTGGGGCCAGTGTCTGGGGTCAGTGTCTGGGGTCAGTGTCTGGGGTCAGTGTCTGGGGTCAGTGTCTGGGGTCAGTGTCTGGGGTCAGTGACTGGGGTCAGTGACTGGGGTCAGTGACTGGGGTCAGTGTATGTGGTCAGTGACTGGGGTCAGTGACTGTGGTCAGTGATTGGGGTCATTGACTGGGGTCAGTGATTGGGGTCAGTGACTGGGGTCAGTGACTGGGGTCACTGTCTGGGGTCAGTGACTGGGGTCAGTGTCTGGGGTCAGTGTCTGGGGTCAGTGTCTGGGGTCAGTGTCTGGGGTCAGTGTCTCGGGTCAGTGACTGGGGTCAGTGACTGGGGTCAGTGACTGGGGTCAGTGTCTGGGGTCAGTGACTGGGGTCAGTGACTGGGGTCAGTGTCTGGGGTCAGTGTCTGGGGTCAGTGTCTGGGGTTAGTACTGGGGTCAGTGTCTCGGGTCAGTGACTGGGGTCAGTGACTGGGGCCAGTGTCTGGGGTCAGTGTCTCGGGTCAGTGACTGGGGTCAGTGACTGGGGTCAGTGACTGGGGTCAGTGTCTGGGGTCAGTGACTGGGGTCAGTGTCTGGGGTCAGTGTCTGGGGTCAGTGTCTGGGGTTAGTACTGGGGTCAGTGTCACGGGTCAGTGACTGGGGTCAGTGACTGGGGTCAGTGACTGGGGCCAGTGTCTGGGGTCAGTGACTGGGGTCAGTGCCTGGGGTCAGTGCCTGGGGTCAGTGTCTGGGGTCAGTGTCTGGGGTCAGTGTCTGGGGTCAGTGTCTGGGGTCAGTGTCTGGGGTCAGTGTCTGGGGTCAGTGTCTGGGGTCAGTGTCTGGGGTCAGTGTCTGGGGTCAGTGTCTGGGGTCAGTGTCTGGGGTCAGTGACTGTGGTCAGTGATTGTGGTCATTGACTGGGGTCAGTGATTTGGGTCAGTGACTGTGGTCAGTGATTGGGGTCATTGACTGGGGTCAGTGATTGGGGTCAGTGACTGGGGTCAGTGACTGGGGTCACTGTCTGGGGTCAGTGACTGGGGTCAGTGTCTGGGGTCAGTGTCTGGGGTCAGTGTCTGGGGTCAGTGTCTGGGGTCAGTGTCTCGGGTCAGTGACTGGGGTCAGTGACTGGGGTCAGTGACTGGGGTCAGTGTCTGGGGTCAGTGACTGGGGTCAGTGACTGGGGTCAGTGTCTGGGGTCAGTGTCTGGGGTCAGTGTCTGGGGTTAGTACTGGGGTCAGTGTCTCGGGTCAGTGACTGGGGTCAGTGACTGGGGCCAGTGTCTGGGGTCAGTGTCTCGGGTCAGTGACTGGGGTCAGTGACTGGGGTCAGTGACTGGGGTCAGTGTCTGGGGTCAGTGACTGGGGTCAGTGTCTGGGGTCAGTGTCTGGGGTTAGTACTGGGGTCAGTGTCTCGGGTCAGTGACTGGGGTCAGTGACTGGGGTCAGTGACTGGGGCCAGTGTCTGGGGTCAGTGACTGGGGTCAGTGCCTGGGGTCAGTGCCTGGGGTCAGTGCCTGGGGTCAGTGTCTGGGGTCAGTGTCTGGGGTCAGTGTCTGGGGTCAGTGTCTGGGGTCAGTGTCTGGGGTCAGTGTCTGGGGTCAGTGTCTGGGGTCAGTGTCTGGGGTCAGTGTCTGGGGTCAGTGTCTGGGGTCAGTGTCTGGGGTCAGTGACTGGGGTCAGTGACTGTGGTCAGTGATTGTGGTCATTGACTGGGGTCAGTGATTTGGGTTAGTGACTGGGGTCAGTGTCTGGTGTCAGTGATTGGGGTCAGTGACTGGTCAGTGACTGTGGTCAGTGGTTGGGGTCAGTGACTGTGGTCAGTGATTGGGGTCAGTGACTGGGTTCAGTGATTGTGGTCAGTGATTGGGGTCAGTGACTGTGGTTAGTGACTGGGGTTAGTGACTGGGGTCAGTGCCTGGGGTCAGTGACTGTGGTCAGTGATTGGGGTCATTGACTGGGGTCAGTGACTGGGGTCAGTGATTGGGGTCAGTGATTGGGGATAGCGTCTGGGGTCAGAGACTGGGGTCAGTGACTGGGGTCAGTGACTGGGGTCAGCGTCTGGGGTCAGCGTCTGGGGTCAGCGACTGGGGTCAGTGACTGCGGTCCGTGTCTGGGGTCAGTGACTGGGGTCAGTGACGGGTGTCAGTGACTGTGGTCAGTGACTGGGGTCATTGACTGGGGTCAGTGATTGGGGTCAGTGATTGGGGTCAGTGACTGGGGTCAGTGACTGTGGTCAGTGATTGGGGTCAGTGATTGGGGTCAGTGATTGTGGTCAGTGATTGGGGTCAGTGATTGGGGTCAGTGACTGGGGTCAGTGATTGGGGTCAGTGATTGGGGTCAGTGACTGGGGTCAGTGATTGGGGTCAGTGATTGGGGTCAGTGATTGGGGTCAGTGATTGGGGTCAGTGATTGGGGTCAGTGACTGGGGTCAGTGACTGTGGTCAGTGATTGGGGTCAGTGATTGGGGTCAGTGACTGGGGTCAGTGCCTGGGGTCAGTGACTGTGGTCAGTGATTGGGGTCATTGACTGGGGTCACTGATTGGGGTCAGTGATTGGGGTCCGTGACTGGGGTCAGCGTCTGGGGTCAGCGTCTGGGGTCAGAGACTGGGGTCAGAGTATGGGGTCAGTGTCTGGGGTCAGTGTCTGGGGTCAGTGATTGGGATCAGTGACTCGGGTCAGTGACTGGGGTCAGCGTCTGGGGTCTGTGACTGGGGTCAGTGACTGAGGTCAGTGTCAGTGCTCAGTGATTGGGGTCAGTGACTGGGGTCAGTGATTGGGGTCAGTGACTCGGGCCAGTGACTGGGGTCAGCGTCTGGGGTCTGTGACTGGGGTCAGTGACTGGGGTCCGTGTCTGGGGTCAGTGACTCGGGTCAGTGACTGGGGTCAGTGTCTGAGGTCAGTGACTGTGGTCAGTGACGGGTGTCAGTGTCTGGGGTCAGTGTCTGGGGTCAGTGACGGGTGTCAGTGTCTGGGGTCAGAGATTGGGGTCATTGACTGGGGTCAGTGATTGGGCTCAGTGATTGGGCTCAGTGATTGGGCTCAGTGATTGGGGTCAGTGACTGGGGTCAGTGATTGGGGTCAGTGAATGGGGTCAGTGACTGGGGTCAGCGTCTGGTGTCAGAGACTGGGGTCAGTGTATGGAGTCAGTGACTGGGGTCAGCGTCTGGGGTCAGAGACTGGGGTCAGTGTATGGGGTCAGAGACTGGGGTCAGTGTCTGGGGTCAGTGATTGGGGTCAGTGACTGGGGTCAGTGTCTGGGGTCAGTGTCTGGGGTTAGTACTGGGGTCAGTGTCTCGGGTCAGTGACTGGGGTCAGTGACTGGGGTCAGTGACTGGGGCCAGTGTCTGGGGTCAGTGTCTCGGGTCAGTGACTGGGGTCAGTGACTGGGGTCAGTGACTGGGGTCAGTGTCTGGGGTCAGTGACTGGGGTCAGTGACTGGGGTCAGTGTCTGGGGTCAGTGTCTGGGGTTAGTACTGGGGTCAGTGACTGTGGCCAGTGTCTGGGGTCAGTGACTGGGGTCAGTGACTGGGGTCAGTGTCTGGTGCCAGTGTCTGGGGTCAGTGACTGGGGTCAGTGTCTGGGGTCAGTGTCTGGGGTCAGTGTCTGGGGTCAGTGTCTGGGGTCAGTGTCTGGGGTCAGTGACTGGGGTCAGTGACTGGGGTCTGTGTCTGGTGTCCGTGACTGGGGTCAGTGACTGGGGTCAGTGACTGGGGTCAGTGTCTGGGGTCAGTGACTGGGGTCAGTGTATGGGGTCAGTGACTGGGGTCAGTGACTGGGGTCAGTGATTGGGGTCATTGACTGGGGTCAGTGATTGGGGTCAGTGACTGGGGTCAGTGACTGGGGTCAGTGTCTGGTGTCAGTGATTGGGGTCAGTGACTGTGGTCAGTGACTGTGGTCAGTGTCAGGGATCAGTGTCAGGGATCAGTGTCAGGGATCAGTGTCTGGGGTCAGTGTCTGGGGTCAGTGTCTGGGGTCAGTGTCTGGGGTCAGTGTCTGGGGTCAGTGATTGGGGTCAGTGACTGGGTTCAGTGATTGTGGTCAGTGATTGGGGTCAGTGACTGTGGTCAGTGATTGGGGTCAGTGACTGGGGTCAGTGACTGGGGTCAGTGCCTGGGGTCAGTGACTGTGGTCAGTGATTGGGGTCATTGACTGGGGTCAGTGACTGGGGTCAGTGACTGGGGTCAGTGATTGAGGTCAGTGATTGGGGTCATTGATTGGGGTCAGCGTCTGGGGTCAGTGTCTGGTGTCAGTGTCTGGTGTCAGTGTCTGGTGTCAGTGTCTGGTGTCAGTGATTGGGGTCAGTGACTGTGGTCAGTGACTGTGGTCAGTGATTGGGGTCAGTGTCAGGGATCAGTGTCTGGGGTCAGTGTCAGGGGTCAGTGTCTGGGGTCAGTGATTGGGGTCAGTGACTGGGTTCAGTGATTGTGGTCAGTGATTGGGGTCAGTGACTGTGGTCAGTGATTGGGGTCAGTGATTGGGGTCATTGACTGGGGTCAGTGCCTGGGGTCAGTGACTGTGGTCAGTGATTGGGGTCATTGACTGGGGTCAGTGACTGGGGTCAGTGATTGGGGTCAGTGATTGGGGTCAGTGATTGGGGTCAGCGTCTGGGGTCAGAGACTGGGGTCAGTGACTGGGGTCAGTGATTGGGGTCAGCGTCTGGGGTCAGTGTCTGGGGTCAGTGACTGGGGTCAGTGCCTGGGGTCAGTGCCTGGGGTCAGTGCCTGGGGTCAGTGTCTGGGGTCAGTGTCTGGGGTCAGTGTCTGGGGTCAGTGTCTGGGGTCAGTGTCTGGGGTCAGTGTCTGGGGTCAGTGTCTGGGGTCAGTGTCTGGGGTCAGTGTCTGGGGTCAGTGTCTGGGGTCAGTGACTGGGGTCAGTGACTGTGGTCAGTGATTGTGGTCATTGACTGGGGTCAGTGATTTGGGTCAGTGACTGGGGTCAGTGTCTGGTGTCAGTGATTGGGGTCAGTGACTGGTCAGTGACTGTGGTCAGTGGTTGGGGTCAGTGACTGTGGTCAGTGATTGGGGTCAGTGACTGGGTTCAGTGATTGTGGTCAGTGATTGGGGTCAGTGACTGTGGTTAGTGACTGGGGTCAGTGTCTGGGGTCAGTGCCTGGGGTCAGTGACTGTGGTCAGTGATTGGGGTCATTGACTGGGGTCAGTGACTGGGGTCAGTGATTGGGGTCAGTGATTGGGGATAGCGTCTGGGGTCAGAGACTGGGGTCAGTGACTGGGGTCAGTGACTGGGGTCAGCGTCTGGGGTCAGCGTCTGGGGTCAGCGACTGGGGTCAGTGACTGCGGTCCGTGTCTGGGGTCAGTGACTGGGGTCAGTGACGGGTGTCAGTGACTGTGGTCAGTGACTGGGGTCATTGACTGGGGTCAGTGATTGGGGTCAGTGATTGGGGTCAGTGACTGGGGTCAGTGACTGTGGTCAGTGATTGGGGTCAGTGATTGGGGTCAGTGATTGTGGTCAGTGATTGGGGTCAGTGATTGGGGTCAGTGACTGGGGTCAGTGATTGGGGTCAGTGATTGGGGTCAGTGACTGGGGTCAGTGATTGGGGTCAGTGATTGGGGTCAGTGATTGGGGTCAGTGATTGGGGTCAGTGATTGGGGTCAGTGACTGGGGTCAGTGACTGTGGTCAGTGATTGGGGTCAGTGATTGGGGTCAGTGACTGGGGTCAGTGCCTGGGGTCAGTGACTGTGGTCAGTGATTGGGGTCATTGACTGGGGTCACTGATTGGGGTCAGTGATTGGGGTCCGTGACTGGGGTCAGCGTCTGGGGTCAGCGTCTGGGGTCAGAGACTGGGGTCAGAGTATGGGGTCAGTGTCTGGGGTCAGTGTCTGGGGTCAGTGATTGGGATCAGTGACTCGGGTCAGTGACTGGGGTCAGCGTCTGGGGTCTGTGACTGGGGTCAGTGACTGAGGTCAGTGTCAGTGCTCAGTGATTGGGGTCAGTGACTGGGGTCAGTGATTGGGGTCAGTGACTCGGGCCAGTGACTGGGGTCAGCGTCTGGGGTCTGTGACTGGGGTCAGTGACTGGGGTCCGTGTCTGGGGTCAGTGACTCGGGTCAGTGACTGGGGTCAGTGTCTGAGGTCAGTGACTGTGGTCAGTGACGGGTGTCAGTGTCTGGGGTCAGTGTCTGGGGTCAGTGACGGGTGTCAGTGTCTGGGGTCAGAGATTGGGGTCATTGACTGGGGTCAGTGATTGGGCTCAGTGATTGGGCTCAGTGATTGGGCTCAGTGATTGGGGTCAGTGACTGGGGTCAGTGATTGGGGTCAGTGAATGGGGTCAGTGACTGGGGTCAGCGTCTGGTGTCAGAGACTGGGGTCAGTGTATGGAGTCAGTGACTGGAGTCAGAGACTGGGGTCAGCGTCTGGGGTCAGAGACTGGGGTCAGTGTATGGGGTCAGAGACTGGGGTCAGTGTCTGGGGTCAGTGATTGGGGTCAGTGACTGGGGTCAGTGTCTGGGGTCAGTGTCTGGGGTTAGTACTGGGGTCAGTGTCTCGGGTCAGTGACTGGGGTCAGTGACTGGGGTCAGTGACTGGGGCCAGTGTCTGGGGTCAGTGTCTCGGGTCAGTGACTGGGGTCAGTGACTGGGGTCAGTGACTGGGGTCAGTGTCTGGGGTCAGTGACTGGGGTCAGTGTCTGGGGTCAGTGTCTGGGGTTAGTACTGGGGTCAGTGACTGTGGCCAGTGTCTGGGGTCAGTGACTGGGGTCAGTGACTGGGGTCAGTGTCTGGTGCCAGTGTCTGGGGTCAGTGACTGGGGTCAGTGTCTGGGGTCAGTGTCTGGGGTCAGTGTCTGGGGTCAGTGTCTGGGGTCAGTGTCTGGGGTCAGTGACTGGGGTCAGTGACTGGGGTCTGTGTCTGGTGTCCGTGACTGGGGTCAGTGACTGGGGTCAGTGACTGGGGTCAGTGTCTGGGGTCAGTGACTGGGGTCAGTGTATGGGGTCAGTGACTGGGGTCAGTGACTGGGGTCAGTGATTGGGGTCATTGACTGGGGTCAGTGATTGGGGTCAGTGACTGGGGTCAGTGACTGGGGTCAGTGTCTGGTGTCAGTGATTGGGGTCAGTGACTGTGGTCAGTGACTGTGGTCAGTGTCAGGGATCAGTGTCAGGGATCAGTGTCAGGGATCAGTGTCTGGGGTCAGTGTCTGGGGTCAGTGTCTGGGGTCAGTGTCTGGGGTCAGTGATTGGGGTCAGTGACTGGGTTCAGTGATTGTGGTCAGTGATTGGGGTCAGTGACTGTGGTCAGTGATTGGGGTCAGTGACTGGGGTCAGTGACTGGGGTCAGTGCCTGGGGTCAGTGCCTGGGGTCAGTGATTGGGGTCATTGACTGGGGTCAGTGACTGGGGTCAGTGACTGGGGTCAGTGATTGAGGTCAGTGATTGGGGTCATTGATTGGGGTCAGCGTCTGGGGTCAGTGTCTGGTGTCAGTGTCTGGTGTCAGTGTCTGGTGTCAGTGTCTGGTGTCAGTGATTGGGGTCAGTGACTGTGGTCAGTGACTGTGGTCAGTGATTGGGGTCAGCGTCAGGGATCAGTGTCTGGGGTCAGTGTCAGGGGTCAGTGTCTGGGGTCAGTGATTGGGGTCAGTGACTGGGTTCAGTGATTGTGGTCAGTGATTGGGGTCAGTGACTGTGGTCAGTGATTGGGGTCAGTGACTGGGGTCAGTGACTGGGGTCAGTGCCTGGGGTCAGTGACTGTGGTCAGTGATTGGGGTCATTGACTGGGGTCAGTGACTGGGGTCAGTGATTGGGGTCAGTGATTGGGGTCAGTGATTGGGGTCAGCGTCTGGGGTCAGAGACTGGGGTCAGTGACTGGGGTCAGTGATTGGGGTCAGCGTCTGGGGTCAGTGTCTGGGGTCAGTGACTGGGGTCAGTGACTGGGGTCCGTGTCTGGGGTCAGTGACTGGGGTCAGTGACGGGTGTCAGTGACTGTGGTCAGTGATTGGGGTCATTGACTGGGGTCAGTGATTGGGGTCAGTGATTGGGGTCAGTGATTGTGGTCAGTGATTGGGGTCAGTGATTGGGGTCAGTGATTGGGGTCAGTGATTGGGGTCAGTGATTGGGGTCAGTGACTGGGGTCAGTGATTGGGGTCAGTGACTGGGGTCAGTGATTGGGGTCAGTGATTGGGGTCAGTGATTGGGGTCAGTGATTGGGGTCAGTGATTGGGGTCAGTGACTGGGGTCAGTGACTGTGGTCAGTGATTGGGGTCAGTGATTGGGGTCAGTGACTGGGGTCAGTGCCTGGGGTCAGTGACTGGGGTCAGTGACTGGGATCAGTGACTGGGGTCAGTGATTGGGGTCATTGACTGGGGTCACTGATTGGGGTCAGTGATTGGGGTCAGTGATTGGGGTCAGTGACTGGGGTCAGCGTCTGGGGTCAGAGACTGGGGTCAGTGTATGGGGTCAGTGTATGGGGTCAGATACTGGGGTCAGTGATTGGGATCAGTGACTCGGGTCAGTGACTGGGGTCAGCGTCTGGGGTCTGTGACTGGGGTCAGTGACTGAGGTCAGTGTCAGTGCTCAGTGATTGGGGTCAGTGACTGGGGTCAGTGACTCAGGCCAGTGACTGGGGTCAGCGTCTGGGGTCTGTGACTGGGGTCAGTGACTGGGGTCAGTGACTGGGGTCCGTGTCTGGGGTCAGTGACTGGGGTCAGTGACGGGTGTCAGTGACTGTGGTCAGTGACGGGTGTCAGTGTCTGGGGTCAGTGTCTGGGGTCAGTGACGGGTGTCAGTGACGGGTGTCAGTGACTGTGGTCAGTGATTGGGGTCATTGACTGGGGTCAGTGATTGGGGTCAGTGATTGGGGTCAGTGATTGGGGTCAGTGACTGGGGTCAGTTCATTTGGTCAGTGATTGGGGTCAGTGATTGGGGTCAGTGATTGGGGTCAGTGATTGGGGTCAGTGATTGGGGTCAGTGATTGGGGTCAGTGATTGGGGTCAGTGACTGGGGTCAGTGATTGGGGTCAGTGATTGGGGTCAGTGATTGGCGTCAGTGATTGGGGTCAGTGATTGGGGTCAGTGATTGGGGTCAGTGATTGGGGTCAGTGATTGGGGTCAGTGACTGGGGTCAGTGACTGTGGTCAGTGATTGGGGTCAGTGATTGGGGTCAGTGACTGGGGTCAGTGCCTGGGGTCAGTGACTGTGGTCAGTGATTGGGGTCATTGACTGGGGTCACTGATTGGGGTCAGTGATTGGGGTCCGTGACTGGGGTCAGCGTCTGGGGTCAGAGACTGGGGTCAGTGTATGGGGTCAGTGTCTGGGGTCAGTGATTGGGATCAGTGACTCGGGTCAGTGACTGGGGTCAGCGTCTGGGGTCTGTGACTGGGGTCAGTGACTGAGGTCAGTGTCAGTGCTCAGTGCTTGGGGTCAGTGACTGGGGTCAGTGATTGGGGTCAGTGACTCGGGCCAGTGACTCGGGCCAGTGACTGGGGTCAGCGTCTGGGGTCTGTGACTGGGGTCAGTGACTGGGGTCCGTGTCTGGGGTCAGTGACTCGGGTCAGTGACTGGGGTCAGTGTCTGAGGTCAGTGACGGGTGTCAGTGACGGGTGTCAGTGTCTGGGGTCAGTGTCTGGGGTCAGTGTCTGGGGTCAGTGACTGGGGTCAGCGTCTGGGGTCAGAGACTGGGGTCAGTGTATGGAGTCAGTGACTGGAGTCAGAGACTGGGGTCAGCGTCTGGGGTCAGAGACTGGGGTCAGTGTATGGGGTCAGAGACTGGGGTCAGTGTATGGGGTCAGTGATTGGGGTCAGTGACTGGGGTCAGTGTCTGGGGTCAGTGTCTGGGGTTAGTACTGGGGTCAGTGTCTCGGGTCAGTGACTGGGGCCAGTGTCTGGGGTCAGTGTCTCGGGTCAGTGACTGGGGTCAGTGACTGGGGTCAGTGTCTGGGGTCAGTGTCTGGGGTCAGTGTCTGGGGTTAGTACTGGGGTCAGTGACTGTGGCCAGTGTCTGGGGTCAGTGACTGGGGTCAGTGACTGGGGCCAGTGTCTGGGGTCAGTGACTGGGGTCAGTGTCTGGGGTCAGTGTCTGGGGTCAGTGTCTGGGGTCAGTGTCTGGGGTCAGTGTCTGGGGTCAGTGACTGGGGTCTGTGTCTGGTGTCCGTGACTGGTGTCCGTGACTGGGGTCAGTGACTGGGGTCAGTGACTGGGGTCAGTGACTGGGGTCAGTGTCTGGGGTCAGTGACTGGGGTCAGTGTATGGGGTCAGTGACTGGGGTCAGTGACTGGGGTCAGTGATTGGGGTCATTGACTGGGGTCAGTGATTGGGGTCAGTGACTGGGGTCAGTGACTGGGGTCAGTGTCTGGTGTCAGTGATTGGGGTCAGTGACTGTGGTCAGTGACTGTGGTCAGTGATTGGGGTCAGTGTCAGGGATCAGTGTCTGGGGTCAGTGTCTGGGGTCAGTGATTGGGGTCAGTGACTGGGTTCAGTGATTGGGGTCAGTGACTGTGGTCAGTGATTGGGGTCAGTGATTGGGGTCAGTGACTGGGGTCAGTGACTGGGGTCAGTGCCTGGGGTCAGTGACTGTGGTCAGTGATTGGGGTCATTGACTGGGGTCAGTGACTGGGGTCAGTGACTGGGGTCAGTGATTGGGGTCAGTGATTGGGGTCAGTGACTGTGGTCAGTGACTGTGGTCAGTGATTGGGGTCAGTGTCAGGGATCAGTGTCTGGGGTCAGTGTCTGGGGTCAGTGATTGGGGTCAGTGACTGGGTTCAGTGATTGTGGTCAGTGATTGGGGTCAGTGACTGTGGTCAGTGATTGGGGTCAGTGACTGGGGTCAGTGACTGGGGTCAGTGCCTGGGGTCAGTGACTGTGGTCAGTGATTGGGGTCAGTGACTGGGGTCAGTGATTGGGGTCAGTGATTGGGGTCAGCGTCTGGGGTCAGAGACTGGGGTCAGTGACTGGGGTCAGTGATTGGGGTCAGCGTCTGGGGTCAGCGTCTGGGGTCAGTGTCTGGGGTCAGTGTCTGGGGTCAGTGACTGGGGTCAGTGACTGGGGTCCGTGTCTGGGGTCAGTGACTGGGGTCAGTGACGGGTGTCAGTGACTGTGGTCAGTGATTGGGGTCATTGACTGGGGTCTGTGATTGGGGTCAGTGATTGGGGTCAGTGACTGGGGTCAGTGACTGGGGTCAGTGATTGGGGTCAGTGATTGGGGTCAGTGATTGTGGTCAGTGATTGGGGTCAGTGATTGGGGTCAGTGACTGGGGTCAGTGATTGGGGTCAGTGATTGGGGTCAGTGACTGGGGTCAGTGATTGGGGTCAGTGATTGGGGTCAGTGATTGGGGTCAGTGATTGGGGTCAGTGATTGGGGTCAGTGACTGGGGTCAGTGACTGTGGTCAGTGATTGGGGTCAGTGATTGGGGTCAGTGACTGGGGTCAGTGCCTGGGGTCAGTGACTGGGGTCAGTGACTGGGGTCAGTGACTGGGGTCAGTGACTGGGGTCAGTGATTGGGGTCATTGACTGGGGTCACTGATTGGGGTCAGTGATTGGGGTCAGTGATTGGGGTCAGTGACTGGGGTCAGTGTCTGGGGTCAGTGTCTGGGGTCAGTGTCTGGGGTCAGTGTCTGGGGTCAGTGTCTGGGGTCAGTGTCTGGGGTCAGTGACTGGGGTCAGTGACTGGGGTTAGTGTATGGGGTCAGAGACTGGGGTCGTTATCTGGGGTCAGTGACGGGGGTCAGTGTCTGGGGTCAATGACGGGGGGCAGTGACTGGGGTCAGTGTCTGGGGTCATTGACGGGGGTCAGTGAGTGGGGTCAGTGGCTGGGGTCAGTGGCTGGGGGCAGTGACTGGGGTCAGTGTCTGGGATCATTGACGGGGGTCAGTGTCTGGGGTCAGTGTCTGGGGTCAGTGTCTGGGGTCAGTGTCTGGGGTCAGTGACGGGGGTCAGTGTCCGGGGTCAGTGACTGGGATCAGTGTCTGGGGTCAGTGTCTGGGGTCAGTGTCTGGGATCAGTGTCTGGGATCAGTGTCTGGGGTCAGTGTCTGGGGTCAGTGTCTGGGGTCAGTGACTGGGATCAGTGTCTGGGGTCAGTGTCTGAGGTCAGTGTCTGGGGTCAGTGACTGGGATCAGTGTCTGGGGTCAGTGGCTGGGGGCAGTGACTGGTGTCAGTGTCTGGAGTCAGTGTCTGGGGCAATGACGGGGGTCAGTGTCTGGGGTCAGTGACTGGGCTCAGTGACTGGGGTCAGTGACTGGGGTCAATGTCGTGTCAGTGACTGGGGTCAGTGACTGGGGTCAATGTCGTGTCAGTGTCTGGGGTCAGTGATTGGGGTCAGTGACGGAGGTTCAGTGATTTGGGTCAGTGACTGGGGCCAGTGTCTGGGGTTAGTACTGGGGTCAGTGTCTGGGGTCAGTGTCTGGGGTCAGTGTCTCGGGTCAGTGACTGGGGTCAGTGACTGGGTTCAGTGACTGTGGTCAGTGATTGGGGTCATTGACTGGGGTCAGTGATTGGGGTCAGTGATTGGGGTCAGTGACTGGGGTCAGTGACTGGGGTCAGTGTCTGGGGTCAGTGACTGGGGTCAGTGTCTGGTGTCAGTGTCTGGTGTCAGTGACTGGGGTCAGTGACTGGGGTCAGTGACTGGGGTCAGTGACTGGGGTCAGTGCCTGGGGTCAGTGACTCGGGTCAGTGACTGGGGTCAGAGTCTGGGGTCAGTGACTGTGGTCAGTGATTGGGGTCAGTGACTGGGGTAAGTGACTGGGGTAAGTGACTGGGGTCAGTGCCTGGGGACAGTGACTGTGGTCAGTGACTGGGGTCAGTGACTGGGGTCAATGTCGTGTCAGTGACGGGCGTCAGTGACGGGCGTCAGTGTCTGGGGTCAGTGACTGGGGTCAGTGTCTGGGGTCAGTGACTGGGGTCAGTGACTGGGGTCAGTGTCTGGGGTCAGTGAGTGGGGTCAGTGTCTGGGGTCAGTGGCTGGGGGCAGTGACTGGGGTCATTGACGGGGGTCATTGACGGGGGTCAGTGACTGGGGTCAGTGAATGGTGTCAGTGTCTGGGGTCAGCGGCTGGGGTCAGCGGCTGGGTGCAGTGACTGGGGTCAGTGTCTGGGTGCAGTGTCTGGGGTCAGTGTCTGGGGTAAGTGACTGGGGTCAGTGTATGGGGTCAGTGTATGGGGTCAGTGTCTGGGGTCAGTGACTGGGGTCAGTGACTGTGTTCAGTGATTGGGGTCATTGACTGGGGTCAGTGACTGGTGTCAGTGTCGGGTCAGTGACGGGCGTCAGTGTCTGGGGTCAGTGACTGGGGTTAGTGTCTGGGGTCAGTGTCTGGGGTCAGTGTCTGGGGTCAGTGATTGGGGTCAGTGACGGGGGTTCAGTGATTTGGGTCAGGGACTGGGGCCAGTGTCTGGGGTCAGTGTCTGGGGTCAGTGCTTGGGGTCAGTGTCTGGGGTCAGTGTCTGGGGTCAGTGTCTGGGGTCAGTGACTGGGGTCAGTGACTGGGGTCAGTGACTGGGGTCAGTGTCTGGGGTCAGTGTCTGGGGTCAGTGTCTGGGGTTAGTACTGGGGTCAGTGTCTCGGGTCAGTGACTGGGGTCAGTGACTGGGGTCAGTGACTGGGGTCAGTGACTGGTGTCAGTGTCTGGAGTCAGTGTCTGGGGGCAGTGACTGGTGTCAGTGTCTGGAGTCAGTGTCTGGGGCAATGACGGGGGTCAGTGTCTGGGGTCAGTGTCTGGGGTCAGTGACTGGGCTCAGTGACTGGGGTCAGTGACTGGGGTCAATGTCGTGTCAGTGACTGGGGTGAATGTCGTGTCAGTGTCTGGGGTCAGTGATTGGGGTCAGTGACGGAGGTTCAGTGATTTGGGTCAGTGACTGGGGCCAGTGTCTGGGGTTAGTACTGGGGTCAGTGTCTGGGGTCAGTGTCTGGGGTCAGTGTCTGGGGTCAGTGACTGGGGTCAGTGACTGTGGTCAGTGATTGGGGTCATTGACTGGGGTCAGTGATTGGGGTCAGTGACTGGGGTCAGTGACTGGGGTCAGTGTCTGGGGTCAGTGACTGGGGTCAGTGTCTGGTGTCAGTGTCTGGTGTCAGTGACTGGGGTCAGTGACTGGGGTCAGTGCCTGGGGTCAGTGACTCGGGTCAGTGACTGGGGTCAGAGTCTGGGGTCAGTGACTGTGGTCAGTGATTGGGGTCAGTGACTGGGGTAAGTGACTGGGGTAAGTGACTGGGGTAAGTGACTGGGGTCAGTGCCTGGGGACAGTGACTGTGGTCAGTGACTGGGGTCAGTGACTGGGGTCAATGTCGTGTCAGTGACGGGCGTCAGTGTCTGGGGTCAGTGACTGGGGTCAGTGTCTGGGGTCAGTGAGTGGGGTCAGTGTCTGGGGTCAGTGGCTGGGGGCAGTGACTGGGGTCATTGACGGGGGTCATTGACGGGGTCAGTGACTGGGGTCAGTGAATGGGGTCAGTGTCTGGGGTCAGCGGCTGGGGTCAGCGGCTGGGTGCAGTGACTGGGGTCAGTGTCTGGGTTCAGTGTCTGGGGTCAGTGTCTGGGGTAAGTGACTGGGGTCAGTGTATGGGGTCAGTGTATGGGGTCAGTGTCTGGGGTCAGTGTCTGGGGTCAGTGACTGGGGTCAGTGACTGTGTTCAGTGATTGGGGTCATTGACTGGGGTCAGTGACTGGTGTCAGTGTCGGGTCAGTGACGGGCGTCAGTGTCTGGGGTCAGTGACTGGGGTTAGTGACTGGGGTTAGTGTCTGGGGTCAGTGTCTGGGGTCAGTGTCTGGGGTCAGTGATTGGGGTCAGTGACGGGGGTTCAGTGATTTGGGTCAGGGACTGGGGCCAGTGTCTGGGGTCAGTGTCTGGGGTCAGTGTCTGGGGTCAGTGTCTGGGGTCAGTGTCTCGGGTCAGTGTCTCGGGTCAGTGACTGGGGTCAGTGACTGGGGTCAGTGACTGGGGTCAGTGACTGGGGTCAGTGACTGGGGTCAGTGTCTGGGGTCAGTGTCTGGGGTTAGTACTGGGGTCAGTGTCTCGGGTCAGTGACTGGGGTCAGTGACTGGGGTCAGTGACTGGGGCCAGTGTCTGGGGTCAGTGTCTGGGGTCAGTGACTGGGGTCAGTGTCTCGGGTCAGTGACTGGGGTCAGTGTCTGGGGTCAGTGACTGGGCTCAGTGTCTGGGGCCAGTGTCTGGGGCCAGTGTCTGGGGTCAGTGACTGGGGTCAGTGTCTGGGGTCAGTGTCTGGGGTCAGTGTCTGGGGTTAGTACTGGGGTCAGTGTCTCGGGTCAGTGACTGGGGTCAGTGACTGGGGTCAGTGACTGGGGCCAGTGTCTGGGGTCAGTGTCTGGGGTCAGTGACTGGGGTCAGTGTCTCGGGTCAGTGACTGGGGTCAGTGTCTGGGGTCAGTGACTGGGGTCAGTGTCTGGGGCCAGTGTCTGGGGTCATTGACGGGGGTCAGTGTCTGGGGTCAGTGACTGGGGTCAGTGACTGGGGTCAGTGTCTGGGGTCAGTGTCTGGGGCCAGTGTCTGGGGCCAGTGTCTGGGGTCAGTGACTGGGGTCAGTGTCTGGGGTCAGTGTCTGGGGTCAGTGTCTGGGGTCAGTGACTGGGGTCAGTGTCTGGGGTCAGTGTCTGGGGTCAGTGTCTGGGGTCAGTGTCTGGGGTCAGTGTCTGGGGTCAGTGTCTGGGGTCAGTGTCTGGGGTCAGTGTCTGGGGTCAGTGTCTGGGGTCAGTGTCTGGGGTCAGTGACTGGGGTCAGTGACTGTGGTCAGTGATTGGGGTCATTGACTGGGGTCATTGACTGGGGTCAGTGATTGGGGTCAGTGACTGGGGTCAGTGATTGGGGTCAGTGACTGTGGTCAGTGACTGTGGTCAGTGATTGGGGTCAGTGACTGTGGTCTGTGATTGGGGTCAGTGACTGGGTTCAGTGATTGTGGTCAGTGATTGGGGTCAGTGACTGGGGTCAGTGACTGGGGTCAGTGCCTGGGGTCAGTGACTGTGGTCAGTGATTGGGGTCATTGACTGGGGTCAGTGACTGGGGTCAGTGACTGGGGTCAGTGATTGGGGTCAGCGTCTGGGGTCAGAGACTGGGGTCAGAGACTGGGGTCAGAGACTGGGGTCAGTGACTGGGGTCAGTGATTGGGGTCAGCGTCTGGGGTCAGTGTCTGGTGTCAGTGACTGGGGTCAGTGACTGGGGTCCGTGTCTGGGGTCAGTGACTGGGGTCAGTAACGGGTGTAAGTGACTGTGGTCAGTGATTGGGGTCATTGACTGGGGTCAGTGATTGGGGTCAGTGATTGGGGTCAGTGACTGGGGTCAGTGACTGGGGTCAGTGACTGGGGTCAGTGACTGTGGTCAGTGATTGGGGTCAGTGATTGGGGTCAGTGATTGGGGTCAGTGATTGGGGTCAGTGATTGGGGTCAGTGATTGGGGTCAGTGATTGGGGTCAGTGATTGGGGTCAGTGACTGGGGTCAGTGATTGGGGTCAGTGACTGGGGTCAGTGATTGGGGTCAGTGATTGGGGTCAGTGATTGGGGTCAGTGATTGGGGTCAGTGATTGGGGTCAGTGATTGGGGTCAGTGATTGGGGTCAGTGACTGGGGTCAGTGACTGTGGTCAGTGATTGGGGTCATTGACTGGGGCCACTGATTGGGGTCAGTGATTGGGGTCAGTGATTGGGGTCAGTGACTGGGGTCAGCGTCTGGGGTCAGAGACTGGGGTCAGCGTATGGGGTCAGTGTATGGGGTCAGTGACTGGGGTCAGTGATTGGGATCAGTGACTCGGGTCAGTGACTGGGGTCAGCGTCTGGGGTCTGTGACTGGGGTCAGTGACTGAGGTCAGTGTCAGTGCTCAGTGATTGGGGTCAGTGACTGGGGTCAGTGACTCGGGCCAGTGACTGGGGACAGCGTCTGGGGTCTGTGACTGGGGTCAGTGACTGGGGTCCGTGTCTGGGGTCAGTGACTCGGGTCAGTGACTGGGGTCAGTGTCTGAGGTCAGTGACTGTGGTCAGTGACGGGTGTCAGTGTCTGGGGTCAGTGACGGGTGTCAGTGTCTGGGGTGAGTGATTGGGGTCATTGACTGGGGTCATTGACTGGGGTCAGTGATTGGGCTCAGTGATTGTGCTCAGTGATTGGGCTCAGTGATTGGGCTCAGAGACTGGGGTCAGTGTATGGGGTCAGTGACTGGAGTCAGAGACTGGGGTCAGCGTCTGGAGTCAGAGACTGGGGTCAGTGTATGGGGTCAGAGACTGGGGTCAGTGTATGGGGTCAGTGATTGGGGTCAGTGACTGGGGTCAGTGTCTGGGGTCAGTGACTGGGGTCAGTGTCTGGGGTCAGTGTCTGGGTTAGTACTGGGGTCAGTGTCTCGGGTCAGTGACTGGGGTCAGTGACTGGGGCCAGTGTCTGGGGTCAGTGTCTCGGGTCAGTGACTGGGGTCAGTGACTGGGATCAGTGACTGGGGTCAGTGTCTGGAGTCAGTGTCTGGAGTCAGTGACTGGGGTCAGTGTCTGGGGTCAGTGTCTGGGGTTAGTACTGGGGTCAGTGTCTCGGGTCAGTGACTGGGGTCAGTGACTGGGGCCAGTGTCTGGGGTAAGTGACTGGGGTCAGTGACTGGGGTCAGTGTCTGGGGCCAGTGTCTGGGGCCAGTGTCTGGGGCCAGTGTCTGGGGCCAGTGTCTGGGGTCAGTGTCTGGGGTCAGTGTCTGGGGTCAGTGTCTGGGGTCAGTGTCTGGGGTCAGTGACTGGGGTCAGTGACTGGGGTCAGTGACTGGGGTCAGTGTATGTGGTCAGTGACTGGGGTCAGTGACTGTGGTCAGTGATTGGGGTCATTGACTGGGGTCAGTGATTGGGGTCAGTGACTGGGGTCAGTGACTGGGGTCACTGTCTGGGGTCAGTGTCTGGGGTCAGTGTCTGGGGTCAGTGTCTGGGGTCAGTGTCTGGGGTCAGTGTCTCGGGTCAGTGACTGGGGTCAGTGACTGGGGTCAGTGACTGGGGTCAGTGTCTGGGGTCAGTGTCTGGGGTTAGTACTGGGGTCAGTGTCTCGGGTCAGTGACTGGGGTCAGTGACTGGGGCCAGTGTCTGGGGTCAGTGTCTCGGGTCAGTGACTGGGGTCAGTGTCTCGGGTCAGTGACTGGGGTCAGTGACTGGGGTCAGTGACTGGGGTCAGTGACTGGGGTCAGTGTCTGGGGTCAGTGACTGGGGTCAGTGTCTGGGGTCAGTGTCTGGGGTTAGTACTGGGGTCAGTGTCTCGGGTCAGTGACTGGGGTCAGTGACTGGGGTCAGTGACTGGGGCCAGTGTCTGGGGTCAGTGACTGGGGTCAGTGCCTGGGGTCAGTGCCTGGGGTCAGTGTCTGGGGTCAGTGTCTGGGGTCAGTGTCTGGGGTCAGTGTCTGGGGTCAGTGTCTGGGGTCAGTGTCTGGGGTCAGTGTCTGGGGTCAGTGTCTGGGGTCAGTGTCTGGGGTCAGTGTCTGGGGTCAGTGACTGGGGTCAGTGACTGTGGTCAGTGATTGTGGTCATTGACTGGGGTCAGTGATTTGGGTCAGTGACTGTGGTCAGTGATTGGGGTCATTGACTGGGGTCAGTGATTGGGGTCAGTGACTGGGGTCAGTGACTGGGGTCACTGTCTGGGGTCAGTGACTGGGGTCAGTGTCTGGGGTCAGTGTCTGGGGTCAGTGTCTGGGGTCAGTGTCTGGGGTCAGTGTCTGGGGTCAGTGTCTCGGGTCAGTGACTGGGGTCAGTGACTGGGGTCAGTGACTGGGGTCAGTGTCTGGGGTCAGTGACTGGGGTCAGTGACTGGGGTCAGTGTCTGGGGTCAGTGTCTGGGGTCAGTGTCTGGGGTTAGTACTGGGGTCAGTGTCTCGGGTCAGTGACTGGGGTCAGTGACTGGGGCCAGTGTCTGGGGTCAGTGTCTCGGGTCAGTGACTGGGGTCAGTGACTGGGGTCAGTGACTGGGGTCAGTGTCTGGGGTCAGTGACTGGGGTCAGTGTCTGGGGTCAGTGTCTGGGGTTAGTACTGGGGTCAGTGTCTCGGGTCAGTGACTGGGGTCAGTGACTGGGGTCAGTGACTGGGGCCAGTGTCTGGGGTCAGTGACTGGGGTCAGTGCCTGGGGTCAGTGCCTGGGGTCAGTGTCTGGGGTCAGTGTCTGGGGTCAGTGTCTGGGGTCAGTGTCTGGGGTCAGTGTCTGGGGTCAGTGTCTGGGGTCAGTGTCTGGGGTCAGTGTCTGGGGTCAGTGTCTGGGGTCAGTGTCTGGGGTCAGTGTCTGGGGTCAGTGACTGGGGTCAGTGACTGTGGTCAGTGATTGTGGTCATTGACTGGGGTCAGTGATTTGGGTCAGTGACTGGGGTCAGTGTCTGGTGTCAGTGATTGGGGTCAGTGACTGGTCAGTGACTGTGGTCAGTGGTTGGGGTCAGTGACTGTGGTCAGTGATTGGGGTCAGTGACTGGGTTCAGTGATTGTGGTCAGTGATTGGGGTCAGTGACTGTGGTTAGTGACTGGGGTCAGTGACTGGGGTCAGTGCCTGGGGTCAGTGACTGTGGTCAGTGATTGGGGTCATTGACTGGGGTCAGTGACTGGGGTCAGTGATTGGGGTCAGTGATTGGGGATAGCGTCTGGGGTCAGAGACTGGGGTCAGTGACTGGGGTCAGTGACTGGGGTCAGCGTCTGGGGTCAGCGTCTGGGGTCAGCGACTGGGGTCAGTGACTGCGGTCCGTGTCTGGGGTCAGTGACTGGGGTCAGTGACGGGTGTCAGTGACTGTGGTCAGTGACTGGGGTCATTGACTGGGGTCAGTGATTGGGGTCAGTGATTGGGGTCAGTGACTGGGGTCAGTGACTGTGGTCAGTGATTGGGGTCAGTGATTGGGGTAAGTGATTGGGGTCAGTGATTGTGGTCAGTGATTGGGGTCAGTGATTGGGGTCAGTGACTGGGGTCAGTGATTGGGGTCAGTGATTGGGGTCAGTGACTGGGGTCAGTGATTGGGGTCAGTGATTGGGGTCAGTGATTGGGGTCAGTGATTGGGGTCAGTGATTGGGGTCAGTGACTGGGGTCAGTGACTGTGGTCAGTGATTGGGGTCAGTGATTGGGGTCAGTGACTGGGGTCAGTGCCTGGGGTCAGTGACTGTGGTCAGTGATTGGGGTCATTGACTGGGGTCACTGATTGGGGTCAGTGATTGGGGTCCGTGACTGGGGTCAGCGTCTGGGGTCAGCGTCTGGGGTCAGAGACTGGGGTCAGAGTATGGGGTCAGTGTCTGGGGTCAGTGTCTGGGGTCAGTGATTGGGATCAGTGACTCGGGTCAGTGACTGGGGTCAGCGTCTGGGGTCTGTGACTGGGGTCAGTGACTGAGGTCAGTGTCAGTGCTCAGTGATTGGGGTCAGTGACTGGGGTCAGTGATTGGGGTCAGTGACTCGGGCCAGTGACTGGGGTCAGCGTCTGGGGTCTGTGACTGGGGTCAGTGACTGGGGTCCGTGTCTGGGGTCAGTGACTCGGGTCAGTGACTGGGGTCAGTGTCTGAGGTCAGTGACTGTGGTCAGTGACGGGTGTCAGTGTCTGGGGTCAGTGTCTGGGGTCAGTGACGGGTGTCAGTGTCTGGGGTCAGAGATTGGGGTCATTGACTGGGGTCAGTGATTGGGCTCAGTGATTGGGCTCAGTGATTGGGGTCAGTGACTGGGGTCAGTGATTGGGGTCAGTGATTGGGGTCAGTGACTGGGGTCAGCGTCTGGTGTCAGAGACTGGGGTCAGTGTATGGAGTCAGTGACTGGAGTCAGAGACTGGGGTCAGCGTCTGGGGTCAGAGACTGGGGTCAGTGTATGGGGTCAGAGACTGGGGTCAGTGTCTGGGGTCAGTGATTGGCGTCAGTGACTGGGGTCAGTGTCTGGGGTCAGTGTCTGGGGTTAGTACTGGGGTCAGTGTCTCGGGTCAGTGACTGGGGTCAGTGACTGGGGTCAGTGACTGGGGCCAGTGTCTGGGGTCAGTGTCTCGGGTCAGTGACTGGGGTCAGTGACTGGGGTCAGTGACTGGGGTCAGTGTCTGGGGTCAGTGACTGGGGTCAGTGTCTGGGGTCAGTGTCTGGGGTTAGTACTGGGGTCAGTGACTGTGGCCAGTGTCTGGGGTCAGTGACTGGGGTCAGTGACTGGGGTCAGTGTCTGGTGCCAGTGTCTGGGGTCAGTGACTGGGGTCAGTGTCTGGGGTCAGTGTCTGGGGTCAGTGTCTGGGGTCAGTGTCTGGGGTCAGTGACTGGGGTCAGTGACTGGGGTCTGTGTCTGGTGTCCGTGACTGGGGTCAGTGACTGGGGTCAGTGACTGGGGTCAGTGTCTGGGGTCAGTGACTGGGGTCAGTGTATGGGGTCAGTGACTGGGGTCAGTGACTGGGGTCAGTGATTGGGGTCATTGACTGGGGTCAGTGATTGGGGTCAGTGACTGGGGTCAGTGACTGGGGTCAGTGTCTGGTGTCAGTGATTGGGGTCAGTGACTGTGGTCAGTGACTGTGGTCAGTGTCAGGGATCAGTGTCAGGGATCAGTGTCAGGGATCAGTGTCAGGGATCAGTGTCTGGGGTCAGTGTCTGGGGTCAGTGTCTGGGGTCAGTGTCTGGGGTCAGTGATTGGGGTCAGTGACTGGGTTCAGTGATTGTGGTCAGTGATTGGGGTCAGTGACTGTGGTCAGTGATTGGGGTCAGTGACTGGGGTCAGTGACTGGGGTCAGTGCCTGGGGTCAGTGACTGTGGTCAGTGATTGGGGTCATTGACTGGGGTCAGTGACTGGGGTCAGTGACTGGGGTCAGTGATTGAGGTCAGTGATTGGGGTCATTGATTGGGGTCAGCGTCTGGGGTCAGTGTCTGGTGTCAGTGTCTGGTGTCAGTGTCTGGTGTCAGTGATTGGGGTCAGTGACTGTGGTCAGTGACTGTGGTCAGTGATTGGGGTCAGTGTCAGGGATCAGTGTCTGGGGTCAGTGTCAGGGGTCAGTGTCTGGGGTCAGTGATTGGGGTCAGTGACTGGGTTCAGTGATTGTGGTCAGTGATTGGGGTCAGTGACTGTGGTCAGTGATTGGGGTCAGTGACTGGGGTCAGTGACTGGGGTCAGTGCCTGGGGTCAGTGACTGTGGTCAGTGATTGGGGTCATTGACTGGGGTCAGTGACTGGGGTCAGTGATTGGGGTCAGTGATTGGGGTCAGTGATTGGGGTCAGCGTCTGGGGTCAGAGACTGGGGTCAGTGACTGGGGTCAGTGATTGGGGTCAGCGTCTGGGGTCAGTGTCTGGGGTCAGTGACTGGGGTCAGTGACTGGGGTCCGTGTCTGGGGTCAGTGACTGGGGTCAGTGACGGGTGTCAGTGACTGTGGTCAGTGATTGGGGTCAGTGATTGGGGTCATTGACTGGGGTCAGTGATTGGGGTCAGTGATTGGGGTCAGTGATTGTGGTCAGTGATTGGGGTCAGTGATTGGGGTCAGTGATTGGGGTCAGTGATTGGGGTCAGTGACTGGGGTCAGTGATTGGGGTCAGTGACTGGGGTCAGTGATTGGGGTCAGTGATTGGGGTCAGTGATTGGGGTCAGTGATTGGGGTCAGTGATTGGGGTCAGTGATTGGGGTCAGTGATTGGGGTCAGTGACTGGGGTCAGTGACTGTGGTCAGTGATTGGGGTCAGTGATTGGGGTCAGTGACTGGGGTCAGTGCCTGGGGTCAGTGACTGGGGTCAGTGACTGGGATCAGTGACTGGGGTCAGTGACTGGGGTCAGTGACTGGGGTCATTGACTGGGGTCACTGATTGGGGTCAGTGATTGGGGTCAGTGATTGGGGTCAGTGACTGGGGTCAGCGTCTGGGGTCAGAGACTGGGGTCAGTGTATGGGGTCAGTGTATGGGGTCAGAGACTGAGGTCAGTGACTGAGGTCAGTGTCAGTGCTCAGTGATTGGGGTCAGTGACTGGGGTCAGTGACTCAGGCCAGTGACTGGGGTCAGCGTCTGGGGTCTGTGACTGGGGTCAGTGACTGGGGTCAGTGACTGGGGTCCGTGTCTGGGGTCAGTGACTGGGGTCAGTGACGGGTGTCAGTGACTGTGGTCAGTGACGGGTGTCAGTGTCTGGGGTCAGTGTCTGGGGTCAGTGACGGGTGTCAGTGTCTGGGGTCAGTGATTGGGGTCATTGACTGGGGTCTGTGATTGGGGTCAGTGATTGGGGTCAGTGACTGGGGTCAGTGATTGGGGTCAGTGATTGGGGTCAGTGATTGTGGTCAGTGATTGGGGTCAGTGATTGGGGTCAGTGATTGGGGTCAGTGACTGGGGTCAGTGATTGGGGTCAGTGACTGGGGTCAGTGATTGGGGTCAGTGATTGGGGTCAGTGATTGGGGTCAGTGATTGGGGTCAGTGACTGGGGTCAGTGACTGTGGTCAGTGATTGGGGTCAGTGATTGGGGTCAGTGACTGGGGTCAGTGACTGGGGTCAGTGCCTGGGGTCAGTGCCTGGGGTCAGTGCCTGGGGTCAGTGACTGGGGTCAGTGACTGGGGTCAGTGACTGGGGTCAGTGACTGGGGTCAGTGATTGGGGTCATTGACTGGGGTCACTGATTGGGGTCAGTGATTGGGGTCAGTGACTGGGGTCAGCGTCTGGGGTCAGCGTCTGGGGTCAGTGTATGGGGTCAGTGTATGGGGTCAGTGATTGGGATCAGTGACTCGGGTCAGTGACTGGGGTCAGTGTCTGGGGTCTGTGACTGGGGTCAGTGACTGAGGTCAGTGTCAGTGCGCAGTGATTGGGGTCAGTGACTGCGGTCAGTGATTGGGGTCAGTGACTCGGGCCAGTGACTGGGGTCAGCGTCTGGGGTCTGTGACTGGGGTCAGTGACTGGGGTCAGTGACTGGGGTCCGTGTCTGGGGTCAGTGACTGGGGTCAGTGACGGGTGTCAGTGACTGTGGTCAGTGACGGGTGTCAGTGACTGTGGTCAGTGACGGGTGTCAGTGTCTGGGGTCAGTGTCTGGGGTCAGTGACGGGTGTCAGTGTCTGGGGTCAGTGATTGGGGTCATTGACGGGGGTCAGTGAGTGGGGTCAGTGATTGGGCTCAGTGATTGGGCTCAGTGATTGGGGTCAGTGACTGGGGTCAGTGATTGGGGTCAGCGTCTGGGGTCAGAGACTGGGGTCAGTGTATGGGGTCAGTGACTGGAGTCAGAGACTGGGGTCAGCGTCTGGGGTCAGAGACTGGGGTCAGTGTATGGGGTCAGAGACTGGGGTCAGTGTATGGGGTCAGTGATTGGGGTCAGTGACTGGGGTCAGTGTCTGGGGTCAGTGACTGGGGTCAGTGTCTGGGGTCAGTGACTGGGGTCAGCGTCTGGGGTCAGTGACTGGGGTCAGTGACTGGGGTCAGTGTCTGGGGTCAGTGACTGGGGTCAGTGACTGGGGTCAGAGACTGGGGTCAGTGACTGGGGTCAGTGACTCGGGCCAGTGACTGGGGTCAGCGTCTGGGGTCTGTGACTGGGGTCAGTGACTGGGGTCAGTGACTGGGGTCCGTGTCTGGGGTCAGTGACTGGGGTCAGTGACGGGTGTCAGTGACTGTGGTCAGTGACGGGTGTCAGTGACTGTGGTCAGTGACGGGTGTCAGTGTCTGGGGTCAGTGTCTGGGGTCAGTGACGGGTGTCAGTGTCTGGGGTCAGTGATTGGGGTCATTGACGGGGGTCAGTGAGTGGGGTCAGTGATTGGGCTCAGTGATTGGGCTCAGTGATTGGGGTCAGTGACTGGGGTCAGTGATTGGGGTCAGCGTCTGGGGTCAGAGACTGGGGTCAGTGACTGGAGTCAGAGACTGGGGTCAGCGTCTGGGGTCAGAGACTGGGGTCAGTGTATGGGGTCAGAGACTGGGGTCAGTGTATGGGGTCAGTGATTGGGGTCAGTGACTGGGGTCAGTGTCTGGGGTCAGTGACTGGGGTCAGTGTCTGGGGTCAGTGACTGGGGTCAGCGTCTGGGGTCAGTGACTGGGGTCAGTGACTGGGGTCAGTGTCTGGGGTCAGTGACTGGGGTCAGTGACTGGGGTCAGAGACTGGGGTCAGTGACTGGGGTCAGTGATTGGGGTCAGTGACTCGGGCCAGAGACTGGGGTCAGCGTCTGGGGTCAGTGATTGGGGTCAGTGACTCGGGCCAGTGACTGGGGTCAGTGACTGGGGTCATTGTCTGGGGTCAGTGTCTGGGGTCAGTGTCTGGGGTCAGTGTCTGAAGTCAGTGATTGGGGTCAGTGACTCGGGTCAGTGACTGGGGTCAGTGTCTGGGGTCAGTGACTCGGGTCAGTAACTGGGGTCAGTGTCTGGGGTCAGTGACTGGGGTCAGTAATTGGGGTCAGTGACTCGGGTCAGTGACTCGGGTCAGTGTCTGGCGTCAGTGACTGGGGTCAGTGTCTGGGGTCAGTGACCGGGGTCAGTGATTGGTGTCAGAGACTCGGGTCAGTGTCTGGGGTCAGTGTCTGGGGTCAGTGACTGGGGTCAGTGACTGGTGTCAGTGACGGGGGTTAGTGACTGGGGTCAGTGACTGTGGTCAGTGACTGGGGTCAGTGACGGGGGTCAGTGTCTGGGGTCAGAGTCTGGAGTCAGTGACTGGGGTCAGTGACTGGGGTCAGTGTCTGGGGTCACTCTCTGGGGTCACTGTCTGGGGTCAGTGACTGGGGTCACTGTCTGGGGTCAGTGATTGGAGTCAGTGACGGGGGTCAGTGTTTGGGTTCAGTGTCTCGGTTCAGTGACTGGAGTCAGTGACTGGGGTCAGTGATTGGGGTCACCTGGGGTCAGTGACTGGTGTCAGTGTCTGGGGTCAGTGACTGGGGCCAGTGACTGGGGTCACCTGGGGTCAGTGACTTGTATCAGTGTCTGGGGTCAGTGACGGGGGTCAGTGTCTGGGGTCAGTGTCTGGGGTCAGTGTCTGGGGTCAGTGTCTGGGGTCAGTGTCTGGGGTCAGTGACTGGGGTCAGTGACTGGGGTCAGTGACTGGGGTCACTGTCTGGGGTCAGTGACTGGGGTCAGTGACTGGGGTCACTGTCTGGGGTCAGTGATTGGGGTCAGTGTCGGGTTAGTGACTGGTGTCAGTGTCAGGGGGCAGTGACAGGGGTCAGTGACTGGGGTCAATGACTGGGGTCAGTGTCTGGGGTCAGTGTCTGGGGTCAGTGACTGGGGTCAGTGACTGGGGTCTGTGTCTGGGGTCATTGACGGGGGTCAGTCACTGTGGTCAGTGACTGGGGTCAGTGATTGGGGTCAGTGTCTGGGGTCAGTGACTGGGGTCAGTGATTGGGGTCAGTGACTGGCGTCAGTGACTGGGGTCAGTGTCTGGTGTCAGTGTCTGGGGTCAGTGACTGGGGTCAGCGTCTGAGGTCTGTGACTGGGGTCAGTGACTGGGGTCAGTGTCTGGGGTCAGTGACTGGGGTCAGAGACTGGGGTCAGTGATTGGGGTCAGTGACTGGGGTCAGTGATTGGGGTCAGTGACTCGGGCCAGTGACTGGGGTCAGCGTCTGGGGTCAGTGATTGGGGTCAGTGACTCGGGCCAGTGACTGGGGTCAGTGTCTGGGGTCAGTGTCTGGGGTCAGTGTCTGGGGTCAGTGTCTGGGGTCAGTGTCTGAAGTCAGTGATTGGGGTCAGTGACTCGGGTCAGTGACTGGGGTCAGTGTCTGGGGTCAGTGACTCGGGTCAGTGACTGGGGTCAGTGTCTGGGGTCAGTGACTGGGGTCAGTGTCTGGGGTCAGTGATTGGGGTCAGTGACTCGGGTCAGTGACTGGGGTCAGTGTCTGGGGTCAGTGTCTGGGGTCAGTGTCTGGGGTCAGTGACCGGGGTCAGTGACCGGGGTCAGTGATTGGTGTCAGAGACTCGGGTCAGTGTCTGGGGTCAGTGACTGGGGTCAGTGACTGGTGTCAGTGACTGGGGTCAGTGACTGTGGTCAGTGACTGGGGTCAGTGACGGGGGTCAGTGTCTGGGGTCAGAGTCTGGAGTCAGTGACTGGGGTCAGTGACTGGGCTCAGTGACTGGGGTCAGTGTCTGGGGTCACTCTCTGGGGTCACTGTCTGGGGTCAGTGACTGGGGTCACTGTCTGGGGTCAGTGATTGGAGTCAGTGACGGGGTTCAGTGTTTGGGTTCAGTGTCTCGGTTCAGTGACTGGGGTCAGTGACTGGGGTCAGTGATTGGGGTCACCTGGGATCTGTGACTGGTGTCAGTGTCTGGGGTCAGTGACTGGGGCCAGTGACTGGGGTCACCTGGGGTCAGTGACTTGTATCAGTGTCTGGGGTCAGTGACGGGGGTCAGTGTCTGGGGTCAGTGTCTGGGGTCAGTGTCTGGGGTCAGTGTCTGGGGTCAGTGTCTGGGGTCAGTGACGGGGGTCAGTGTCTGGGGTCAGTGACTGGGGTCAGTGACTGGGGTCAGTGACTGGGGTCAGTGTCTGGTGTCAGTGTCTGGGGTCAGTGACTGGCGTCAGTGACTGGGGTCAGTGTCTGGGGTCAGCGTCTGGGGTCAGCGTCTGGGGTCAGCGTCTGGGGTCAGTGTCTGGGGTCAGTGACTGGGGTCAGTGTCTGGAGTCAGTGTCTGGTGTCAGTGTCTGGGGTCAGCGACTGGGGTCAGCGTCTGGGGTCAGTGTCTGGGGTCAGTGTCTGGGGTCAGTGTCTGGGGTCAGTGACTGGGGTCAGTGACTGGGGTCAGTGACTGGGGTCAGTGACTGGGGTCAGTGACTGGCATCAGTGACTGGGGTCAGTGACTGGTGTCAGCGTCTGGTGTCAGCGTCTGGTGTCAGCGTCTGGGGTCAGTGACTGGGGTCAGTGTCTGGGGTCAGTGTCTGGCGTCAGTGTCTGGGGTCAGTGACTGGGGTCAGTGTCTGGGGTCAGTGTCTGGGGTCAGTGTCTGGCGTCAGTGTCTGGGGTCAGTGTCTGGGGTCAGTGTCTGGGGTCAGTGTCTGGGGTCAGTGTCTGGGGTCAGTGACTGGGGTCAGTGTCTGGCGTCAGTGTCTGGCGTCAGTGTCTGGGGTCAGTGTCTGGGGTCAGTGTCTGGGGTCAGTGACTGGGGTCAGTGTCTGGGGTCAGTGACCTGGGTCAGTGACCTGGGTCAGTGACTGGGGTCTGTGTCTGGGGTCAGTGACTGGGGTCAGTGACTGGGGTCAGTGACGCGGTCAATGACGGGGGTCAGCGTCTGGGGTCAGCGTCTGGGGTAAGTGACTTGGGTCAGTGACTGGGGTCAGTGTCTGGGGTCAGTGTCTGGGGTCAGTGACTGGGGTCAGTGACTGGGATCAGTGACTGGGGTCAGTGTCTGGGGTCAGTGACTGGTGTCAGTGTCTGGGGTCAGTGACTGGGATCAGTGACTGGGGTCAGTGACTGGGGTCAGCGTCTGGGGTCAGCGACTGGGGTCAGTGTCTGGGGTCAGTGTCTGGGGTCAGTGTCTGGGGTCAGTGTCTGGGGCCAGTGTCTGGGGTCAGTGTCTGGGCTCAGTGTCTGGTGTCAGCGTTTGGGGTCAGCGTCTGGGGTCAGTGACGGGGGTCAGCGTCTGGGGTAAGTGACTGGGGTCAGTGTTGGGGTCAGTGTCTGGGGTCAGTGTTGGGGTCAGTGACTGGGGTCAGTGACTGGGGTCAGCGTCTGTGGTCAGCGACTGGGGTCAGTGTCTGTGGTCAGTGACTGGGGTCAGTGACTGGGGTCAGTGACTGGGGTCAGTGTCTGAGGTCAGTGACTGGGATCAGTGACTGTGGTCAGTGACTGGGGTCAGTGACTGGTGTCAGCGTTTGGGGTCAGTGATGGGGTAAGTGACTGGGGTCTGTGTTGGGGTCAGTGTCTGGGGTCAGTGTTGGGGTCAGTGTCTGTGGTTAGTGTCTGGGGTCAGTGTCTGGGGTCAGTGTCTGGGGTCAGTGTCTGGGGTCAGTGTCTGGGGTCAGTGTCTGGGGTCAGTGACTGGTGTCAGTGTCTGGGGTCAGTGTCTGGGGTCAGTGACTGGGGTCAGTGACGGGGGTCAGTGACGGGGGTCAGTGACTAGGGTCAGTGACTGGGGTCAGTGACTGGGGTCAGTGTCTGGGGTCAGTGTCTGGGGTCAGTGTCTGGGGTCAGTGACTGGGGTCAGTGTCTGGGGTCAGTGTCTGGGGTCAGTGACTGGGGTCAGTGTCTGGGGTCAGTGACTGGGGTCAGTGTCTCGGGTCAGTGACTGGAGTCAGTGACTGGGGTCAGTGACTGGTGTCAGTGACTGGGGTCAGTGTCTGGGGTCAGTGACTGGGGTCAGTGTCTGGGGTCAGTGTCTGGCGTCAGTGTCTGGGGTCAGTGACTGGGGTCAGTGTCTGGGGTCAGTGTCTGGGGTCAGTGTCTGGGGTCAGTGTCTGGCGTCAGTGTCTGGGGTCAGTGTCTGGCGTCAGTGTCTGGGGTCAGTGTCTGGGGTCAGTGTCTGGGGTCAGTGACTGGGGTCAGTGTCTGGGGTCAGTGTCTGGGGTCAGTGTCTGGGGTCAGTGTCTGGCGTCAGTGTCTGGGGTCAGTGACTGGGGTCAGTGTCTGGGGTCAGTGACCTGGGTCAGTGACTGGGGTCAGTGATTGGGGTCAGTGATTGGGGTCAGTGATTGGGGATAGCGTCTGGGGTCAGAGACTGGGGTCAGTGACTGGGGTCAGTGATTGGGGTCAGCGTCTGGGGTCAGCGTCTGGGGTCAGTGACTGGGGTCAGTGACTGCGGTCCGTGTCTGGGGTCAGTGACTGGGGTCAGTGACGGGTGTCAGTGACTGTGGTCAGTGACTGGGGTCATTGACTGGGGTCAGTGATTGGGGTCAGTGATTGGGGTCAGTGACTGCGGTCAGTGACTGCGGTCAGTGATTGGGGTCAGTGATTGGGGTCAGTGATTGTGGTCAGTGATTGGGGTCAGTGATTGGGGTCAGTGACTGGGGTCAGTGATTGGGGTCAGTGATTGGGGTCAGTGATTGGGGTCAGTGATTGGGGTCAGTGATTGGGGTCAGTGATTGGGGTCAGTGATTGGGGTCAGTGATTGGGGTCAGTGACTGGGGTCAGTGACTGTGGTCAGTGATTGGGGTCAGTGATTGGGGTCAGTGACTGGGGTCAGTGCCTGGGGTCAGTGCCTGTGGTCAGTGATTGGGGTCATTGACTGGGGTCACTGATTGGGGTCAGTGATTGGGGTCCGTGACTGGGGTCAGCATCTGGGGTCAGAGACTGGGGTCAGTGTCTGGGGTCAGTGATTGGGATCAGTGACTCGGGTCAGTGACTGGGGTCAGCGTCTGGGGTCTGTGACTGGGGTCAGTGACTGAGGTCAGTGTCAGTGCTCAGTGATTGGGGTCAGTGACTGGGGTCAGTGATTGGGGTCAGTGACTCGGGCCAGTGACTGGGGTCAGCGTCTGGGGTCTGTGACTGGGGTCAGTGACTGGGGTCCGTGTCTGGGGTCAGTGACTCGGGTCAGTGACTGGGGTCAGTGTCTGAGGTCAGTGACTGTGGTCAGTGACGGGTGTCAGTGTCTGGGGTCAGTGTCTGGGGTCAGTGACGGGTGTCAGTGTCTGGGGTCAGAGATTGGGGTCATTGACTGGGGTCAGTGATTGGGCTCAGTGATTGGGCTCAGTGATTGGGGTCAGTGACTGGGGTCAGTGATTGGGGTCAGTGACTGGGGTCAGCGTCTGGGGTCAGAGACTGGGGTCAGTGTATGGAGTCCGTGACTGGAGTCAGAGACTGGGGTCAGCGTCTGGGATCAGAGACTGGGGTCAGTGTATGGGGTCAGAGACTGGGGTCAGTGTCTGGGGTCAGTGATTGGGGTCAGTGACTGGGGTCAGTGTCTGGGGTCAGTGTCTGGGGTCAGTGTCTGGGGTTAGTACTGGGGTCAGTGTCTCGGGTCAGTGACTGGGGTCAGTGACTGGGGCCAGTGACTGGGGCCAGTGTCTGGGGTCAGTGTCTCTGGTCAGTGACTGGGGTCAGTGACTGGGGTCAGTGTCTGGGGTCAGTGACTGGGGTCAGTGTCTGGGGTCAGTGTCTGGGGTTAGTACTGGGGTCAGTGACTGTGGCCAGTGTCTGGGGTCAGTGACTGGGGTCAGTGACTGGGGTCAGTGTCTGGGGCCAGTGTCTGGGGTCAGTGACTGGGGTCAGTGTCTGGGGTCAGTGTCTGGGGTCAGTGACTGGGGTCAGTGACTGGGGTCTGTGTCTGGTGTCCGTGACTGGGGTCCGTGACTGGGGTCAGTGACTGGGGTCAGTGACTGGGGTCAGTGTCTGGGGTCAGTGTCTGGGGTCAGTGACTGGGGTCAGTGTATGGGGTCAGTGACTGGGGTCAGTGATTGGGGTCATTGACTGGGGTCAGTGATTGGGGTCAGTGACTGGGGTCAGTGTCTGGTGTCAGTGATTGGGGTCAGTGACTGTGGTCAGTGATTGGGGTCAGTGTCAGGGATCAGTGTCTGGGGTCAGTGTCTGGGGTCAGTGTCTGGGGTCAGTGATTGGGGTCAGTGACTGGGTTCAGTGATTGTGGTCAGTGATTGGGGTCAGTGACTGTGGTCAGTGATTGGGGTCAGTGACTGGGGTCAGTGACTGGGGTCAGTGCCTGGGGTCAGTGACTGTGGTCAGTGATTGGGGTCATTGACTGGGGTCAGTGACTGGGGTCAGTGATTGGGGTCAGTGATTGGGGTCAGTGATTGGGGTCAGCGTCTGGGGTCAGCGTCTGGTGTCAGTGTCTGGTGTCAGTGTCTGGTGTCAGTGATTGGGGTCAGTGACTGTGGTCAGTGACTGTGGTCAGTGATTGGGGTCAGTGTCAGGGATCAGTGTCTGGGGTCAGTGTCTGGGGTCAGTGTCTGGGGTCAGTGTCTGGGGTCAGTGTCTGGGGTCAGTGATTGGGGTCAGTGACTGGGTTCAGTGATTGTGGTCAGTGATTGGGGTCAGTGACTGTGGTCAGTGATTGGGGTCAGTGACTGGGGTCAGTGACTGGGGTCAGTGCCTGGGGTCAGTGACTGTGGTCAGTGATTGGGGTCATTGACTGGGGTCAGTGACTGGGGTCAGTGATTGGGGTCAGTGATTGGGGTCAGTGATTGGGGTCAGCGTCTGGGGTCAGAGACTGGGGTCAGTGACTGGGGTCAGTGATTGGGGTCAGCGTCTGGGGTCAGTGTCTGGGGTCAGTGTCTGGGGTCAGTGACTGGGGTCAGTGACTGGGGTCCGTGTCTGGGGTCAGTGACTGGGGTCAGTGACGGGTGTCAGTGACTGTGGTCAGTGATTGGGGTCATTGACTGGGGTCTGTGATTGGGGTCAGTGATTGGGGTCAGTGACTGGGGTCAGTGATTGGGGTCAGTGATTGGGGTCAGTGATTGTGGTCAGTGATTGGGGTCATTGACTGGGGTCTGTGATTGGGGTCAGTGATTGGGGTCAGTGACTGGGGTCAGTGATTGGGGTCAGTGATTGGGGTCAGTGATTGGGGTCAGTGATTGTGGTCAGTGATTGGGGTCAGTGATTGGGGTCAGTGATTGGGGTCAGTGATTGGGGTCAGTGACTGGGGTCAGTGACTGGGGTCAGTGATTGGGGTCAGTGACTGGGGTCAGTGATTGGGGTCAGTGATTGGGGTCAGTGATTGGGGTCAGTGATTGGGGTTAGTGACTGGGGTCAGTGACTGTGGTCAGTGATTGGGGTCAGTGATTGGGGTCAGTGACTGGGGTCAGTGACTGGGGTCAGTGACTGGGGTCAGTGACTGGGGTCAGTGACTGGGGTCAGTGACTGGTGTCAGTGATTGGGGTCATTGACTGGGGTCACTGATTGGGGTCAGTGATTGGGGTCAGTGATTGGGGTCAGTGACTGGGGTCAGTGACAGGGGTCAGCGTCTGGGGTCAGAGACTGGGGTCAGTGCATGGGGTCAGTGTATGGGGTCAGAGACTGGGGTCAGTGATTGGGATCAGTGACTCGGGTCAGTGACTGGGGTCAGCGTCTGGGGTCTGTGACTGGGGTCAGTGACTGAGGTCAGTGTCAGTGCTCAGTGATTGGGGTCAGTGACTGGGGTCAGTGATTGGGGTCAGTGACTCGGGCCAGTGACTGGGGTCAGCGTCTGGGGTCTGTGACTGGGGTCAGTGACTGGGGTCAGTGACTGGGGTCAGTGACTGGGGTCAGTGACTGGGGTCAGTGACGGGTGTCAGTGACTGTGGTCAGTGACGGGTGTCAGTGTCTGGGGTCAGTGTCTGGGGTCAGTGACGGGTGTCAGTGTCTGGGGTCAGTGATTGGGGTCATTGACTGGGGTCTGTGATTGGGGTCTGTGATTGGGGTCAGTGACTGGGGTCAGTGACTGGGGTCAGTGACTGGGGTCAGTGATTGGGGTCAGTGATTGGGGTCAGTGATTGGGGTCAGTGACTGGGGTCAGTGATTGGGATCAGTGACTCGGGTCAGTGACTGGGGTCAGCGTCTGGGGTCTGTGACTGGGGTCAGTGACTGAGGTCAGTGTCAGTGCTCAGTGATTGGGGTCAGTGACTGGGGTCAGTGATTGGGGTCAGTGACTCGGGCCAGTGACTGGGGTCAGCGTCTGGGGTCTGTGACTGGGGTCAGTGACTGGGGTCAGTGACTGGGGTCAGTGACTGGGGTCCGTGTCTGGGGTCAGTGACTGGGGTCAGTGACGGGTGTCAGTGACTGTGGTCAGTGACGGGTGTCAGTGTCTGGGGTCAGTGTCTGGGGTCAGTGACGGGTGTCAGTGTCTGGGGTCAGTGATTGGGGTCATTGACTGGGGTCTGTGATTGGGGTCAGTGATTGGGGTCAGTGACTGGGGTCAGTGATTGGGGTCAGTGATTGGGGTCAGTGATTGTGGTCAGTGATTGGGGTCAGTGATTGGGGTCAGTGATTGGGGTCAGTGACTGGGGTCAGTGATTGGGGTCAGTGACTGGGGTCAGTGATTGGGGTCAGTGATTGGGGTCAGTGATTGGGGTCAGTGATTGGGGTCAGTGATTGGGGTCAGTGACTGTGGTCAGTGATTGGGGTCAGTGATTGGGGTCAGTGACTGGGGTCAGTGACTGGGGTCAGTGACTGGGGTCAGTGACTGGGGTCAGTGACTGGGGTCATTGACTGGGGTCACTGATTGGGGTCAGTGATTGGGGTCAGTGATTGGGGTCAGTGACTGGGGTCAGCGTCTGGGGTCAGAGACTGGGGTCAGTGTATGGGGTCAGTGTATGGGGTCAGAGACTGGGGTCAGTGATTGGGATCAGTGACTCGGGTCAGTGACTGGGGTCAGTGTCTGGGGTCTGTGACTGGGGTCAGTGACTGAGGTCAGTGTCAGTGCTCAGTGATTGGGGTCAGTGACTGGGGTCAGTGATTGGGGTCAGTGACTCGGGCCAGTGACTGGGGTCAGCGTCTGGGGTCTGTGACTGGGGTCAGTGACTGGGGTCAGTGACTGGGGTCCGTGTCTGGGGTCAGTGACTGGGGTCAGTGACGGGTGTCAGTGACTGTGGTCAGTGACGGGTGTCAGTGTCTGGGGTCAGTGTCTGGGGTCAGTGACGGGTGTCAGTGTCTGGGGTCAGTGATTGGGGCCATTGACGGGGGTCAGTGAGTGGGGTCAGTGATTGGGCTCAGTGATTGGGCTCAGTGATTGGGGTCAGTGACTGGGGTCAGTGTATGGGGTCAGTGATTGGGGTCAGTGACTGGGGTCAGTGTCTGGGGTCAGTGACTGGGGTCAGTGTCTGGGGTCAGTGACTGGGGTCAGCGTCTGGGGTCAGTGACTGGGGTCAGTGACTGGGGTCAGTGACTGGGGTCAGTGTCTGGGGTCAGTGTCTGAAGTCAGTGATTGGGGTCAGTGACTCGGGTCAGTGACTGGGGTCAGTGACTGGGGTCAGTGTCTGGGGTCAGTGACTCGGGTCAGTGACTGGGGTCAGTGTCTGGGGTCAGTGACTGGGGTCAGTGATTGGGGTCAGTGACTCGGGTCAGTGACTCGGGTCAGTGACTGGGGTCAGTGTCTGGCGTCAGTGACTGGGGTCAGTGTCTGGGGTCAGTGACCGGGGTCAGTGACCGGGGTCAGTGATTGGTGTCAGAGACTCGGGTCAGTGTCTGGGGTCAGTGTCTGGGGTCAGTGACTGGGGTCAGTGACTGGGGTCAGTGACTGGGGTCAGTGACTGGTGTCAGTGACGGGGGTTAGTGACTGGGGTCAGTGACTGTGGTCAGTGACTGGGGTCAGTGACGGGGGTCAGTGTCTGGGGTCAGAGTCTGGAGTCAGTGACTGGGGTCAGTGACTGGGGTCAGTGACTGGGGTCAGTGTCTGGGGTCACTCTCTGGGGTCACTGTCTGGGGTCAGTGATTGGAGTCAGTGACGGGGGTCAGTGTTTGGGTTCAGTGTCTCGGTTCAGTGACTGGAGTCAGTGACTGGGGTCAGTGACTGGGGTCAGTGATTGGGGTCACCTGGGGTCAGTGACTGGTGTCAGTGTCTGGGGTCAGTGACTGGGGCCAGTGACTGGGGTCACCTGGGGTCAGTGACGGGGGTCAGTGTCTGGGGTCAGTGTCTGGGGTCAGTGTCTGGGGTCAGTGTCTGGGGTCAGTGTCTGGGGTCAGTGACTGGGGTCAGTGACTGGGGTCACTGTCTGGGGTCAGTGACTGGGGTCAGTGACTGGGGTCACTGTCTGGGGTCAGTGATTGGGGTCAGTGACGGGGGTCAGTGTCGGGTTAGTGACTGGTGTCAGTGTCAGGGGTCAGTGTCAGGGGGCAGTGACAGGGGTCAGTGACGGGGTCAATGACTGGGGTCAGTGTCTGGGGTCAGTGTCTGGGGTCAGTGTCTGGGGTCAGTGACTGGGGTCAGTGACTGGGGTCTGTGTCTGGGGTCATTGACGGGGGTCAGTCACTGTGGTCAGTGACTGGGGTCAGTGATTGGGGTCAGTGACTGGGGTCAGTGATTGGGGTCAGTGACTGGCGTCAGTGACTGGGGTCAGTGTCTGGTGTCAGTGTCTGGGGTCAGTGACTGGGGTCAGCGTCTGGGGTCTGTGACTGGGGTCAGTGACTGGGGTCAGTGACTGGGGTCAGAGACTGGGGTCAGTGATTGGGGTCAGTGACTGGGGTCAGTGATTGGGGTCAGTGACTCGGGCCAGTGACTGGGGTCAGCGTCTGGGGTCAGTGATTGGGGTCAGTGACTCGGGCCAGTGACTGGGGTCAGTGTCTGGGGTCAGTGTCTGGGGTCAGTGTCTGGGGTCAGTGTCTGGGGTCAGTGTCTGGGGTCAGTGTCTGAAGTCAGTGATTGGGGTCAGTGACTCGGGTCAGTGACTGGGGTCAGTGTCTGGGGTCAGTGACTCGGGTCAGTGACTGGGGTCAGTGTCTGGGGTCAGTGTCTGGGGTCAGTGACTGGGGTCAGTGTCTGGGGTCAGTGATTGGGGTCAGTGACTCGGGTCAGTGTCTGGGGTCAGTGACTGGGGTCAGTGTCTGGGGTCAGTGACCGGGGTCAGTGACCGGGGTCAGTGATTGGTGTCAGAGACTCGGGTCAGTGTCTGGGGTCAGTGTCTGGGGTCAGTGACTGGGGTCACCTGGGGTCAGTGACTGGGGTCAGTGACTGTGGTCAGTGACTGGGGTCAGTGACGGGGGTCAGTGTCTGGGGTCAGAGTCTGGAGTCAGTGACTGGGGTCAGTGACTGGGGTCAGTGACTGGGGTCAGTGTCTGGGGTCACTCTCTGGGGTCACTGTCTGGGGTCAGTGACTGGGGTCACTGTCTGGGGTCAGTGATTGGAGTCAGTGACGGGGGTCAGTCTTTGGGTTCAGGTTCTCGGTTCAGTGACTGGAGTCAGTGACTGGGGTCAGTGATTGGGGTCACCTGGGGTCAGTGACTGGTGTCAGTGTCTGGGGTCAGTGACTGGGGCCAGTGACTGGGGTCACCTGGGGTCAGTGACTTGTATCAGTGTCTGGGGTCAGTGACGGGGGTCAGTGTCTGGGGTCAGTGTCTGGGGTCAGTGACGGGGGTCAGTGTCTGGGGTCAGTGTCTGGGGTCAGTGACTGGGGTCAGTGACTGGGGTCAGTGACTGGGGTCAGTGACTGGGGTCAGTGACTGGGGTCACTGTCTGGGGTCAGTGACTGGGGTCAGTGACTGGGGTCACTGTCTGGGGTCAGTGATTGGGGTCAGTGATTGGGGTCAGTGACGGGGGTCAGTGTCTGGGGTTAGTGACTGGTGTCAGTGTCAGGGGTCAGTGTCAGGGGTCAGTGACAGGGGTCAGTGACTGGGGTCAGTGTCTGGGGTCAGTGTCTGGGGTCAGTGTCTGGGGTCAGTGTCTGGGGTCAGTGTCTGGGGTCAGTGTCTGGGGTCAGTGTCTGGGGTCAGTGTCTGGGGTCAGTGTCTGGGGTCAGTGTCTGGGGTCAGTGTCTGGGGTCAGTGTCTGGGGTCAGTGTCTGGGGTCAGTGTCTGGGGTCAGTGTCTGGGGTCAGTGTCTGGGGTCAGTGACTGGGGTCAGTGACTGGGGTCTGTGTCTGGGGTCATTGACGGGTGTCAGTTACTGTGGTCAGTGACTGGGGTCAGTGATTGGGGTCAGTGTCTGGGGTCAGTGACTGGGGTCAGTGATTGGGGTCAGTGACTGGCGTCAGTGACTGGGGTCAGTGTCTGGTGTCAGTGTCTGGGGTCAGTGACTGGCGTCAGTGACTGGGGTCAGTGTCTGGTGTCAGCGTCTGGGGTCAGCGTCTGGGGTCAGTGTCTGGGGTCAGTGTCTGGGGTCAGTGTCTGGGGTCAGTGACTGGGGTCAGTGTCTGAGGTCAATGACTGGGGTCAGTGTCTGGAGTCAGTGTCTGGTGTCAGCGTCTGGGGTCAGCGACTGGGGTCAGTGTCTGGGGTCAGTGTCTGGGGTCAGTGACTGGGGTCAGTGACTGGGGTCAGTGACTGGGGTCAGTGACTGGGATCAGTGACTGGGGTCAGTGACTGGTGTCAGCGTCTGGTGTCAGCGTCTGGTGTCAGCGTCTGGGGTCAGCGACTGGGGTCAGTGTCTGGGGTCAGTGTCTGGCGTCAGTGTCTGGGGTCAGTGACTGGGGTCAGTGTCTGGGGTCAGTGTCTGGGGTCAGTGTCTGGGGTCAGTGTCTGGGGTCAGTGTCTGGGGTCAGTGACTGGGGTCAGTGTCTGGGGTCAGTGTCTGGCGTCAGTGTCTGGGGTCAGTGACTGGGGTCAGTGTCTGGGGTCAGTGACCTGGGTCAGTGACCTGGGTCAGTGACCTGGGTCAGTGACTGGGGTCTGTGTCTGGGGTCAGTGACGGGGGTCAGTGACTGGGGTCAGTGACTGGGGTCAGTGACTGGGGTCAGTGACGCGGTCAATGACGGGGGTCAGCGTCTGGGGTCAGCGTCTGGGGTAAGTGACTTGGGTCAGTGTTGGGGTCAGTGACTGGTGTCAGTGTCTGGGGTCAGTGTCTGGGGTCAGTGTCTGGGGTCAGTGACTGGGGTCAGTGACTGGGATCAGTGACTGCGGTCAGTGTCTGGGGTCAGTGACTGGTGTCAGTGTCTGGGGTCAGTGACTGGGATCAGTGACTGGGGTCAGTGTCTGGGGTCAGTGACTGGGGTCAGTGTCTGGGGTCAGTGTCTGGGGTCAGTGTCTGGGGCCAGTGTCTGGGGTCAGTGTCTGGGCTCAGTGTCTGGTGTCAGCGTTTGGGGTCAGTGTCTGGGGTCAGTGACGGGGGTCAGCGTCTGGGGTAAGTGACTGGGGTCAGTGTTGGGGTCAGTGTCTGGGGTCAGTGTTGGGGTCAGTGTTGGGGTCAGTGACTGGTGTCAGTGACTGGGGTCAGTGACTGGGGTCAGCGTCTGTGGTCAGTGACTGGGGTCAGTGACTGGGGTCAGTGACTGGGGTCAGCGTCTGGGGTCAGTGACTGGGGTCAGTGTCTGAGGTCAGTGACTGGGATCAGTGACTGTGGTCAGTGACTGGGGTCAGTGACTGGTGTCAGCGTTTGGGGTCAGTGATGGGGTAAGTGACTGGGGTCAGTGTTGGGGTCAGTGTCTGGGGTCAGTGTTGGGGTCAGTGTCTGTGGTCAGTGTCTGGGGTCAGTGTCTGGGGTCAGTGTCTGGGGTCAGTGTCTGGGGTCAGTGTCTGGGGTCAGTGACTGGTGTCAGTGTCTGGGGTCAGTGTCTGGGGTCAGTGACTGGGGACAGTGACGGGGGTCAGTGACGGGGGTCAGTGACGGGGGTCAGTGACTAGGGTCAGTGACTGGGGTCAGTGACTGGGGTCAGTGTCTGGGGTCAGTGTCTGGGGTCAGTGTCTGGGGTCAGTGTCTGGGGTCAGTGACTGGGGTCAGTGTCTGGGGTCAGTGACTGGGGTCAGTGTCTGGGGTCAGTGACTGGGGTCAGTGTCTCGGGTCAGTGACTGGAGTCAGTGACTGGGGTCAGTGACTGGTGTCAGCGTCTGGTGTCAGCGTCTGGGGTCAGTGACTGGGGTCAGTGTCTGGGGTCAGTGTCTGGCGTCAGTGTCTGGGGTCAGTGACTGGGGTCAGTGTCTGGGGTCAGTGTCTGGGGTCAGTGTCTGGGGTCAGTGTCTGGGGTCAGTGTCTGGGGTCAGTGTCTGGGGTCAGTGTCTGGCGTCAGTGTCTGGGGTCAGTGTCTGGGGTCAGTGTCTGGGGTCAGTGTCTGGGGTCAGTGACTGGGGTCAGTGTCTGGGGTCAGTGTCTGGGGTCAGTGTCTGGCGTCAGTGTCTGGGGTCAGTGTCTGGGGTCAGTGACTGGGGTCAGTGTCTGGGGTCAGTGACCTGGGTCAGTGACTGGGGTCTGTGTCTGGGGTCAGTGACTGGGGTCAGTGACTGGGGTCAGTGACTGGGGTCAGTGACTGGGGTCAGTGAAGCGGTCAATGACGGGGGTCAGCGTCTGGGGTCAGCGTCTGGGGTAAGTGACTTGGGTCAGTGACTGGGGTCAGTGTCTGGGGTCAGTGTCTGGGGTCAGTGTCTGGGGTCAGTGTCTGGGGTCAGTGACTGGGGTCAGTGACTGGGGTCAGTGACTGGGATCAGTGACTGGGGTCAGTGTCTGGGGTCAGTGACTGGTGTCAGTGTCTGGGGTCAGTGTCTGGGGTCAGTGTCTGGGGTCAGTGTCTGGGGTCAGTGTCTGGGGTCAGTGTCTGGGGTCAGTGACTGGGGTCAGTGACTGGGGTCAGTGACTGGGGTCAGCGTCTGGGGTCAGCGTCTGGGGTCAGCGTCTGGGGTCAGTGTCTGGGGTCAGTGTCTGGGGTCAGTGTCTGGGGCCAGTGTCTGGGGCCAGTGTCTGGGGTCAGTGTCTGGGGTCAGTGTCTGGGGTCAGTGTCTGGGGTCAGTGTCTGGGGTCAGTGACTGGTGTCAGTGACTGGTGTCAGTGTCTGGGGTCAGTGTCTGGGGTCAGTGACTGGGGTCAGTGACGGGGGTCAGTGACGGGGGTCAGTGACTGGGGTCAGTGACTGGGGTCAGTGTCTGGGGTCAGTGTCTGGGGTCAGTGTCTGGGGTCAGTGACTGGGGTCAGTGTCTGGGGTCAGTGTCTGGGGTCAGTGACTGGGGTCAGTGACTGGGGTCAGTGTCTGGGGTCAGTGACTGGGGTCAGTGTCACGGGTCAGTGACTGGAGTCAGTGTCGGGGCCAGTGACTGGGGTCAGTGTCTGGGGTCAGTGTCTGGGGTCAGTGACTGGGGTCAGAGACTGGGGTCAGTGATTGGGGTCAGTGATTGGGGTCAGTGACTGGGATCAGTGTCTGGGGTCAGTGACTGGGGTCAGTAACTGGGGTCAGTAACTGGATAGTGTGGGGTATAACTGGGGACAGTAACTGGACAGTGTGGGGTATAACTGGGGACAGTAACTGGACAGTGTGGGGTATAACTGGAGTCAGTAACTGGACAGTGTGGGGTATAACTCAGGACAGTAACTGGACATCGTGGGGTACAACTGGAGTCAGTAACTGGACAGTGTGGGGTGTAACTGGGGTCAATAACTGGACAGTGTGGGGTATAACTGGAGTCAGTAACTGGACAGTGTGGGGTATAACTGGGGAGAGTAACTGGATAGTGTGGAGTATAACTGGGGTCAGTAACTGGACAGTGTGGGGCATAACTGGGGTCAGTAACTGGACAGTGTGGGGTATAACTGGGGTCAGTAACTGGACAGTGTGGGGTATAACTGGGGTCTGTAACTGGACAGTGTGGGGTATAACTGGGGTCTGTAACTGGACAGTGTGGGGTATAACTGGAGTCAGTAACTGGACAGTGTGGGGTATAACTGGGGTCTGTAACTGGACAGTGTGGGGTATAACTGGAGTCAGTAACTGGACAGTGTGGGGTATAACTGGGGTCAGTAACTGGACAGTGTGGGGTATAACTGGGGTCAGTAACTGGACAGTGTGGGGTATAACTGGGGTCAGTAACTGGACAGTGTGGGGTATAACTGGGGTCTGTAACTGGACAGTGTGGGGTATAACTGGAGTCAGTAACTGGACAGTGTGGGGTATAACTGGGGTCAGTAACTGGACAGTGTGGGGTATAACTGGAGTCAGTAACTGGACAGTGTGGGGTATAACTGTGGTCAGTAACTGGACAGTGTGGGGTATAACTGGGGTCAGTAACTGGACAGTGTGGGGTATAACTGGGTTCAGTAACTGGACAGTGTGGGGTATAACTGGGATCAGTAACTGGACAGTGTGGGGTATAACTGGAGTCAGTAACTGGACAGTGTGGGGTATAACTGGGGTCAGTAACTGGACAGTGTGGAGTATAACTGGAGTCAGTAACTGGACAGTGTGGGGTATAACTGGAGTCAGTAACTGGACAGTGTGGGGTATAACTGGGGACAGTAACTGGACAGTGTGGGGTATAACTGGGGTCAGTAACTGGACAGTGTGGGGTATAACTGGGGACAGTAACTGGACAGTGTGGGGTATAACTGGGGTCAGTAACTGGACAGTGTGGGGTATAACTGGGGACAGTAACTGGACAGTGTGGGGTATAACTGGGGTCAGTAACTGGACAGTGTGGGGTATAACTGGGGTCAGTAACTGGACAGTGTGGGGTATAACTGGGATCAGTAACTGGACAGTGTGGGGTATAACTGGAGTCAGTAACTGGACAGTGTGGGGTATAACTGGGGTCAGTAACTGGACAGTGTGGGGTATAACTGGGGTCAGTAACTGGACAGTGTGGGGTATAACTGGGATCAGTAACTGGACAGTGTGGGGTATAACTGGGGTCAGTAACTGGATAGTGTGGGGTATAATTGGGATCAGTAACTGGACAGTGTGGGGTATAACTGGGATCAGTAACTGGACAGTGTGGGGTATAACTGGGGTCAGTAACTGGACAGTGTGGGGTATAACTGGATTCAGTAACTGGACAGTGTGGGGTATAACTGGGGTCAGTAACTGGACAGTGTGGGGTATAACTGGGATCAGTAACTGGACAGTGTGGGGTATAACTGGGGTCAGTAACTGGACAGTGTGGGGTATAACTGGGGTCAGTAACTGGACAGTGTGGGGTATAACTGGGATCAGTAACTGGACAGTGTGGGGTATAACTGGGATCAGTAACTGGACAGTGTGGGGTATAACTGGGGTCAGTAACTGGACAGTGTGGGGTATAACTGGATTCAGTAACTGGACAGTGTGGGGTATAACTGGGGTCAGTAACTGGACAGTTTGGGGTATAACTGGGGTCAGTAACTGGACAGTGTGGGGTATAACTGGGATCAGTAACTGGACAGTGTGGGGTATAACTGGGATCAGTAACTGGACAGTGTGGGGTATAACTGGGATCAGTAACTGGACAGTGTGGGGTATAACTGGAGTCAGTAACTGGACAGTGTGGGGTATAACTGGAGTCAGTAACTGGACAGTGTGGGGTATAACTGGGATCAGTAACTGGACAGTGTGGGGTATAACTGGGGTCAGTAACTGGACAGTGTGGGGTATAACTGGGATCAGTAACTGGACAGTGTGGGGTATAACTGGATTCAGTAACTGGACAGTGTGGGGTATAACTGGGGTCAGTAACTGGACAGTGTGGGGTATAACTGGAGTAAGTAACTGGACAGTGTGGGGTATAACTGGGGTCAGTAACTGGACAGTGTGGGGTATAACTGGGGACAGTAACTGGACAGTGTGGGGTATAACTGGAGTCAGTAACTGGACAGTGTGGGGTATAACTGGGGTCAGTAACTGGACAGTGTGGGGTATAACTGGAGTCAGTAACTGGACAGTGTGGGGTATAACTGGAGTCAGTAACTGGACAGTGTGGGGTATAACTGGGGTCAGTAACTGGACAGTGTGGGGTATAACTGGGGACAGTAACTGGACAGTGTGGGGTATAACTGGGGTCAGTAACTGGACAGTGTGGGGTATAACTGGAGTCAGTAACTGGACAGTGTGGGATATAACTGGAGTCAGTAACTGGACAGTGTGGGGTATAACTGGGGTCAGTAACTGGACAGTGTGGGGTATAACTGGGGTCAGTAACTGGACAGTGTGGGGTATAACTGGGGTCAGTAACTGGACAGTGTGGGGTATAACTGGGGACAGTAACTGGACAGTGTGGGGTATAACTGGGGTCAGTAACTGGACAGTGTGGGGTATAACTGGGGTCAGTAACTGGACAGTGTGGGGTATAACTGGGGTCAGTAACTGGACAGTGTGGGGTATAACTGGAGTAAGTAACTGGACAGTGTGGGGTATAACTGGGGTCAGTAACTGGACAGTGTGGGGTATAACTGGAGTCAGTAACTGGACAGTGTGGGGTATAACTGGAGTAAGTAACTGGACAGTGTGGGGTATAACTGGAGTCAGTAACTGGACAGTGTGGGGTATAACTGGAGTAAGTAACTGGACAGTGTGGGGTATAACTGGAGTCAGTAACTGGACAGTGTGGGGTATAACTGGGGTCAGTAACTGGACAGTGTGGGGTATAACTGGAGTCAGTAACTGGACAGTGTGGGGTATAACTGGGATCAGTAACTGGACAGTGTGGGGTATAACTGGGGACAGTAACTGGACAGTGTGTGGTATAACTGGGGTCAGTAACTGGACAGTGTGGGGTATAACTGGAGTCAGTAACTGGACAGTGTGGGGTATAACTGGGATCAGTAACTGGACAGTGTGGGGTATAACTGGATTCAGTAACTGGACAGTGTGGGGTATAACTGGGGTCAGTAACTGGACAGTGTGGGGTATAACTGGAGTCAGTAACTGGACAGTGTGGGGTATAACTGGGGTCAGTAACTGGACAGTGTGTGGTATAACTGGGGTCAGTAACTGGACAGTGTGGGGTATAACTGGAGTCAGTAACTGGACAGTGTGGGGTATAACTGGGGTCAGTAACTGGACAGTGTGGGGTATAACTGGGGTCAGTAACTGGACAGTGTGGGGTATAACTGGGGTCAGTAACTGGACAGTGTGGGGTATAACTGGAGTCAGTAACTGGACAGTGTGGGGTATAACTGGGGTCAGTAACTGGACAGTGTGGGGTATAACTGGGGTCAGTAACTGGACAGTGTGGGGTATAACTGGGGTCAGTAACTGGACAGTGTGGGGTATAACTGGGGTCAGTAACTGGACAGTGTGGGGTATAACTGGGGACAGTAACTGGACAGTGTGGGGTATAACTGGGGTCAGTAACTGGACAGTGTGGGGTATAACTGGGGTCAGTAACTGGACAGTGTGGGGTATAACTGGGGTCAGTAACTGGACAGTGTGGGGTATAACTGGGGTCAGTAACTGGACAGTGTGGGGTATAACTGGGGTCAGTAACTGGACAGTGTGGGGTATAACTGGGGTCAGTAACTGGACAGTGTGGGGTATAACTGGGGTCAGTAACTGGACAGTGTGGGGTATAACTGGAGTCAGTAACTGGACAGTGTGGGGTATAACTGGGATCAGTAACTGGACAGTGTGGGGTATAACTGGGGTCAGTAACTGGACAGTGTGGGGTATAACTGGAGTCAGTAACTGGACAGTGTGGGGTATAACTGGGGTCAGTAACTGGACAGTGTGGGGTATAACTGGAGTAAGTAACTGGACAGTGTGGGGTATAACTGGGATCAGTAACTGGACAGTGTGGGGTATAACTGGGGTCAGTAACTGGACAGTGTGGGGTATAACTGGAGTCAGTAACTGGACAGTGTGGGGTATAACTGGGATCAGTAACTGGACAGTGTGGGGTATAACTGGGGTCAGTAACTGGACAGTGTGGGGTATAACTGGAGTAAGTAACTGGACAGTGTGGGGTATAACTGGGATCAGTAACTGGACAGTGTGGGGTATAACTGGGGTCAGTAACTGGACAGTGTGGGGTATAACTGGAGTCAGTAACTGGACAGTGTGGAGTATAACTGGGGACAGTAACTGGACAGTGTGGGGTATAACTGGGGTCAGTAACTGGACAGTGTGGGGTATAACTGGAGTCAGTAACTGGACAGTGTGGGGTATAACTGGGGTCAGTAACTGGACAGTGTGGGGTATAACTGGGATCAGTAACTGGACAGTGTGGGGTATAACTGGGATCAGTAACTGGACAGTGTGGGGTATAACTGGGGTCAGTAACTGGACAGTGTGGGGTATAACTGGAGTCAGTAACTGGACAGTGTGGGGTATAACTGGAGTCAGTAACTGGACAGTGTGGGGTATAACTGGAGTCAGTAACTGGACAGTGTGGGGTATAACTGGGGTCAGTAACTGGACAGTGTGGGGTATAACTGTGGTCAGTAACTGGACAGTGTGGGGTATAACTGGGGTCAGTAACTGGACAGTGTGGGGTATAACTGGGGTCAGTAACTGGACAGTGTGGGGTATAACTGGGGACAGTAACTGGACAGTGTGGGGTATAACTGGGGACAGTAACTGGACAGTGTGGGGTATAACTGGGGTCAGTAACTGGACAGTGTGGGGTATAACTGGGGTCAGTAACTGGACAGTGTGGGGTATAACTGGGGTCAGTAACTGGACAGTGTGGGGTATAACTGTGGTCAGTAACTGGACAGTGTGGGGTATAACTGGGGTCAGTAACTGGACAGTGTGGGGTATAACTGGGGTCAGTAACTGGACAGTGTGGGGTATAACTGGGGACAGTAACTGGACAGTGTGGGGTATAACTGGGGACAGTAACTGGACAGTGTGGGGTATAACTGGGGTCAGTAACTGGACAGTGTGGGGTATAACTGGAGTAAGTAACTGGACAGTGTGGGGTATAACTGGGGTCAGTAACTGGACAGTGTGGGGTATAACTGTGGTCAGTAACTGGACAGTGTGGGGTATAACTGGGGTCAGTAACTGGACAGTGTGGGGTATAACTGGGGTCAGTAACTGGACAGTGTGGGGTATAACTGGGGTCAGTAACTGGACAGTGTGGGGTATAACTGGAGTCAGTAACTGGACAGTGTGGGGTATAACTGGAGTCAGTAACTGGACAGTGTGGGGTATAACTGGGGTCAGTAACTGGACAGTGTGGGGTATAACTGGGGTCAGTAACTGGACAGTGTGGGGTATAACTGGGGTCAGTAACTGGACAGTGTGGGGTATAACTGGGGTCAGTAACTGGACAGTGTGGGGTATAACTGGGGTCAGTAACTGGACAGTGTGGGGTATAACTGGGGTCAGTAACTGGACAGTGTGGGGTATAACTGGGGTCAGTAACTGGACAGTGTGGGGTGTAACTGGAGTAAGTAACTGGACAGTGTGGGGTATAACTGGAGTCAGTAACTGGACAGTGTGGGGTATAACTGGAGTAAGTAACTGGACAGTGTGGGGTATAACAGGGGACAGGAACTGGACAGTGTGGGGTATAACTGGAGTAAGTAACTGGACAGTGTGGGGTATAACTGGGGTCAGTAACTGGACAGTGTGGGGTATAACTGGGTTCAGTAACTGGACAGTGTGGGGTATAACTGGGGTCAGTAACTGGACAGTGTGGGGTGTAACTGGGGTCAGTAACTGGACAGTGTGGGGTATAACTGGGGTCAGTAACTGGACAGTGTGGGGTATAACTGGGGTCAGTAACTGGACAGTGTGGGGTATAACTGGGTTCAGTAACTGGACAGTGTGGGGTATAACTGGGGTCAGTAACTGGACAGTGTGGGGTATAACTGGGGTCAGTAACTGGACAGTGTGGGGTATAACTGGGGTCAGTAACTGGACAGTGTGGGGTATAACTGGAGTAAGTAACTGGACAGTGTGGGGTATAACTGGGATCAGTAACTGGACAGTGTGGGGTATAACTGGAGTCAGTAACTGGACAGTGTGGGGTATAACTGGAGTCAGTAACTGGACAGTGTGGGGTATAACTGGGGTCAGTAACTGGACAGTGTGGGGTATAACTGGGATCAGTGACTGGACAGTGTGGGGTATAACTGGGGACAGTAACTGGACAGTGTGGGGTATAACTGGAGTCAGTAACTGGACAGTGTGGGGTATAACTGGGATCAGTAACTGGACAGTGTGGGGTATAACTGGGATCAGTAACTGGACAGTGTGGGGTATAACTGGAGTCAGTAACTGGACAGTGTGGGGTATAACTGGAGTCAGTAACTGGACAGTGTGGGGTATAACTGGGGTCAGTAACTGGACAGTGTGGGGTATAACTGGAGTCAGTAACTGGACAGTGTGGGGTATAACTGGAGTCAGTAACTGGACAGTGTGGGGTATAACTGGGGTCAGTAACTGGACAGTGTGGGGTATAACTGGGATCAGTGACTGGACAGTGTGGGGTATAACTGGGGACAGTAACTGGACAGTGTGGGGTATAACTGGAGTCAGTAACTGGACAGTGTGGGGTATAACTGGGATCAGTAACTGGACAGTGTGGGGTATAACTGGGATCAGTAACTGGACAGTGTGGGGTATAACTGGAGTCAGTAACTGGACAGTGTGGGGTATAACTGGAGTCAGTAACTGGACAGTGTGGGGTATAACTGGGATCAGTAACTGGACAGTGTGGGGTATAACTGGGGACAGTAACTGGACAGTGTGGGGTATAACTGGAGTCAGTAACTGGACAGTGTGGGGTATAACTGGGATCAGTAACTGGACAGTGTGGGGTATAACTGGGGTCAGTAACTGGACAGTGTGGGGTATAACTGGGATCAGTAACTGGACAGTGTGGGGTATAACTGGGGTCAGTAACTGGACAGTGTGGGGTATAACTGGGGTCAGTAACTGGACAGTGTGGGGTATAACTGGGGTCTGTAACTGGACAGTGTGGGGTATAACTGGAGTCAGTAACTGGACAGTGTGGGGTATAACTGGGGTCAGTAACTGGACAGTGTTGGGTATAACTGGAGTCAGTAACTGGACAGTGTGGGGTATAACTGGGATCAGTAACTGGACAGTGTGGGGTATAACTGGGGTCAGTAACTGGACAGTGTGGGGTATAACTGGAGTCAGTAACTGGACAGTGTGGGGTATAACTGGGGTCAGTAACTGGACAGTGTGGGGTATAACTGGAGTAAGTAACTGGACAGTGTGGGGTATATCTGGGATCAGTAACTGGACAGTGTGGGGTATAACTGGAGTCAGTAACTGGACAGTGTGGGGTATAACTGGGGTCAGTAACTGGACAGTGTGGGGTATAACTGGAGTCAGTAACTGGACAGTGTGGGGTATAACTGGGGTCAGTAACTGGACAGTGTGGGGTATAACTGGAGTCAGTAACTGGACAGTGTGGGGTATAACTGGGGTCAGTAACTGGACAGTGTGGGGTATAACTGGAGTCAGTAACTGGACAGTGTGGGGTATAACTGGGGTCAGTAACTGGACAGTGTGGGGTATAACTGGGGTCAGTAACTGGACAGTGTGGGGTATAACTGGAGTCAGTAACTGGACAGTGTGGGGTATAACTGGAGTCAGTAACTGGACAGTGTGGGGTATAACTGGGGTCAGTAACTGGACAGTGTGGGGTATAACTGGGGTCAGTAACTGGACAGTGTGGGGTATAACTGGAGTCAGTAACTGGACAGTGTGGGGTATAACTGGGGTCAGTAACTGGACCGTGTGGGGTATAACTGGGATCAGTAACTGGACAGTGTGGGGTATAACTGGGGTCAGTAACTGGACAGTGTGGGGTTTAACTGGTGTCAGTAACTGGACAGTGTGGGGTATAACTGGGGTCAGTAACTGGACAGTGTGGGGTATAACTGGGATCAGTAACTGGACAGTGTGGGGTATAACTGGGGTCAGTAACTGGACAGTGTGGGGAATAACTGGAGTCAGTAACTGGACAGTGTGGGGTATAACTGGGGTCAGTAACTGGACAGTGTGGGGTATAACTGGGGTCAGTAACTGGACAGTGTGGGGTATAACTGGGGTCAGTAACTGGACAGTGTGGGGTATAACTGGAGTCAGTAACTGGACAGTGTGGGGTATAACTGGGGTCAGTAACTGGACAGTGTGGGGTATAACTGGGGTCAGTAACTGGACAGTGTGGGGTATAACTGGAGTCAGTAACTGGACAGTGTGGGGTATAACTGGAGTAAGTAACTGGACAGTGTGGGGTATAACTGGGATCAGTAACTGGACAGTGTGGGGTATAACTGGAGTCAGTAACTGGACAGTGTGGGGTATAACTGGGGTCAGTAACTGGACAGTGTGGGGTATAACTGGGGTCTGTAACTGGACAGTGTGGGGTATAACTGGGGTCAGTAACTGGACAGTGTGGGGTATAACTGGTGTCAGTAACTGGACAGTGTGGGGTATAACTGGGGTCAGTAACTGGACAGTGTGGGGTATAACTGGAGTCAGTAACTGGACAGTGTGGGGTATAACTGGGATCAGTAACTGGACAGTGTGGGGTATAACTGGGGTCAGTAACTGGACAGTATGGGGTATAACTGGGATCAGTAACTGGACAGTGTGGGGTATAACTGGGGTCAGTAACTGGACAGTGTGGGGAATAACTGGAGTCAGTAACTGGACAGTGTGGGGTATAACTGGGGTCAGTAACTGGACAGTGTGGGGTATAACTGGGGTCAGTAACTGGACAGTGTGGGGTATAACTGGGGTCAGTAACTGGACAGTGTGGGATATAACTGGGGTCAGTAACTGGACAGTGTGGGGTATAACTGGGGTCAGTAACTGGACAGTGTGGGGTATAACTGGGGTCAGTAACTGGACAGTGTGGGGTATAACTGGAGTCAGTAACTGGACAGTGTGGGGTATAACTGGGGTCAGTAACTGGACAGTGTGGGGTATAACTGGGGTCAGTAACTGGACAGTGTGGGGTATAACTGGAGTCAGTAACTGGACAGTGTGGGGTATAACTGGAGTAAGTAACTGGACAGTGTGGGGTATAACTGGAGTCAGTAACTGGACAGTGTGGGGTATAACTGGGGTCAGTAACTGGACAGTGTGGGGTATAACTGGGGTCAGTAACTGGACAGTGTGGGGTATAACTGGGGTCAGTAACTGGACAGTGTGGGGTATAACTGGAGTCAGTAACTGGACAGTGTGGGGTATAACTGGGGTCAGTAACTGGACAGTGTGGGGTATAACTGGGGTCAGTAACTGGACAGTGTGGGGTATAACTGGAGTCAGTAACTGGACAGTGTGGGGTATAACTGGAGTCAGTAACTGGACAGTGTGGGGTATAACTGGGGTCAGTAACTGGACAGTGTGGGGTATAACTGGTGTCAGTAACTGGACAGTGTGGGGTATAACTGGGGTCAGTAACTGGACAGTGTGGGGTATAACTGGGATCAGTAACTGGACAGTGTGGGGTATAACTGGGGTCAGTAACTGGACAGTGTGGGGAATAACTGGAGTCAGTAACTGGACAGTGTGGGGTATAACTGGGGTCAGTAACTGGACAGTGTGGGGTATAACTGGGGTCAGTAACTGGACAGTGTGGGGTATAACTGGGGTCAGTAACTGGACAGTGTGGGATATAACTGGGGTCAGTAACTGGACAGTGTGGGGTATAACTGGGGTCAGTAACTGGACAGTGTGGGGTATAACTGGGGTCAGTAACTGGACAGTGTGGGGTATAACTGGAGTCAGTAACTGGACAGTGTGGGATATAACTGGGGTCAGTAACTGGACAGTGTGGGGTATAACTGGGGTCAGTAACTGGACAGTGTGGGGTATAACTGGGGTCAGTAACTGGACAGTGTAGGATATAACTGGGGTCAGTAACTGGACAGTGTGGGGTATAACTCAGGACAGTAACTGGACAGTGTGGGGTATAACTGGAGTCAGTAACTGGACAGTGTGGGGTATAACTGGAGTCAGTAACTGGACAGTGTGGGGTATAACTGGGGTCAGTAACTGGACAGTGTGGGGTATAACTGGGATCAGTAACTGGACAGTGTGGGGTATAACTGGAGTCAGTAACTGGACAGTGTGGGGTATAACTGGGGTCAGTAACTGGACAGTGTGGGGTATAACTGGGATCAGTAACTGGACAGTGTGGGGTATAACTGGAGTCAGTAACTGGACAGTGTGGGGTATAACTTGGGTCAGTAACTGCACAGTGTGTGGTATAACTGGAGTCAGTAACTGGACAGTGTGGGGTATAACTGGGGTCAGTAACTGGACAGTGTGGGGTATAACTGGGGTCAGTAACTGGACAGTGTGGGGTATAACTGGGATCAGTAACTGGACAGTGTGGGGTATAACTGGGGTCTGTAACTGGACAGTGTGGGGTGTAACTGGGGTCAGTAACTGGACAGTGTGGGGTATAACTGGAGTCAGTAACTGGACAGTGTGGGGTATAACTGGGGTCAGTAACTGGACAGTGTGGGGTGTAACTGGGGTCAGTAACTGGACAGTGTGGGGTATAACTGGAGTCAGTAACTGGACAGTGTGGGGTATAACTGGGATCAGTAACTGGATAGTGTGGGGTATAACTGGAGTCAGTAACTGGACAGTGTGGGGTATAACTGGGGTCAGTAACTGGACAGTGTGGGGTATAACTGGAGTCAGTAACTGGACAGTGTGGGGTATAACTGGAGTCAGTAACTGGACAGTGTGGGGTATAACTGGGATCAGTAACTGGACAGTGTGGGGTATAACTGGGGACAGTAACTGGACAGTGTGGGGTATAACTGGGGACAGTAACTGGACAGTGTGGGGTATAACTAGAGTCAGTAACTGGACAGTGTGGGGTATAACTGGGGACAGTAACTGGACAGTGTGGGGTATAACTGGGGACAGTAACTGGACAGTGTGGGGTATAACTGGAGTCAGTAACTGGACAGTGTGGGGTATAACTGGAGTCAGTAACTGGACAGTGTGGGGTATAACTGGAGTCAGTAACTGGACAGTGTGGGGTATAACTGGAGTCAGTAACTGGACAGTGTGGGGTATAACTGGGATCAGTAACTGGACAGTGTGGGGTATAACTGGGGTCAGTAACTGGACAGTGTGGGGTATAACTGGGGTCAGTAACTGGACAGTGTGGGGTATAACTCAGGACAGTAACTGGACAGTGTGGGGTATAACTGGAGTCAGTAACTGGACAGTGTGGGGTATAACTGGGGTCAGTAACTGGACAGTGTGGGGTATTACTGGGGTCAATAACTGGACAGTGTGCGGTATAACTGGAGTCAGTAACTGGACAGTGTGGGGTATAACTGGGGTCAGTAACTGGACAATGTGGGGTATAACTGGAGTCAGTAAATGGACAGTGTGGGGTATAACTGGGGACAGTAACTGGACAGTGTGGGGTATAACTGGAGTCAGTAACTGGACAGTGTGGGGTATAACTGGAGTCAGTAACTGGACAGTGTGGGGTATAACTGGGGTCAGTAACTGGACAGTGTGGGGTATTACTGGGGTCAATAACTGGACAGTGTGCGGTATAACTGGAGTCAGTAACTGGACAGTGTGGGGTATAACTGGGGTCAGTAACTGGACAATGTGGGGTATAACTGGAGTCAGTAAATGGACAGTGTGGGGTATAACTGGGGACAGTAACTGGACAGTGTGGGGTATAACTGGAGTCAGTAACTGGACAGTGTGGGGTATAACTGGAGTCAGTAACTGGACAGTGTGGGGTATAACTGGGGTCAGTAACTGGACAATGTGGGGTATAACTGGAGTCAGTAAATGGACAGTGTGGGGTATAACTGGGGTCAGTAACTGGACAGTGTGGGGTATAACTGGGATCAGTAACTGGACAGTGTGCGGTATAACTGGAGTCAGTAACTGGACAGTGTGGGGTATAACTGGAGTCAGTAACTGGACAGTGTGGGGTATAACTGGAGTCAGTAACTGGACAGTGTGGGGTATAACTGGAGTCAGTAACTGGACAGTGTGGGGTATAACTGGAGTCAGTAACTGGACAGTGTGGGGTATAACTGGGGTCAGTAACTGGACAGTGTGGGGTATAACTGGGGTCAGTAACTGGACAGTGTGGGGTATAACTGGGGACAGTAACTGGACAGTGTGGGGTATAACTGGGATCAGTAACTGGACAGTGTGGGGTATAACTGGGGTCAGTAACTGGACAGTGTGGGGTATAACTGTGGACAGTAACTGGACAGTGTGGGGTATAACTGGGATCAGTAACTGGACAGTGTGGGGTGTAACTGGAGTCAGTAACTGGACAGTGTGGGGTATAACTGGGGTCAGTAACTGGACAGTGTGGGGTATAACTGTGGACAGTAACTGGACAGTGTGGGGTATAACTGGGGTCAGTAACTGGACAGTGTGGGGTATAACTGGGGAGAGTAACTGGACAGTGTGGGGTATAACTGGAGACAATAACTGGACAGTGTTGGGTATAACTGGGATCAGTAACTGGACAGTGTGGGGTATAACTGGGGTCAGTAACTGGACAGTGTGGGGTATAACTGGGGTCAGTAACTGGACAGTGTGGGGTATAAATGGAGTCAGTAACTGCACAGTGTGGGGTATAACTGGAGTCAGTAACTGCACAGTGTGGGGTATAACTGGGGTCAGTAACTGGACAGTGTGGGGTATAACTGGAGTCAGTAACTGGACAGTGTGGGGTATAACTGGGGACAGTAACTGGACAGTGTGTGGTATAACTGGGGAGAGTAACTGGACAGTGTGGGGTATTACTGGGGTCAATAACTGGACAGTGTGGGGTATAACTGGGATCAGTAACTGGACAGTGTGGGGTATAACTGGGGTCAATAACTGGACAGTGTGGGGTATAACTGGGATCAGTAACTGGACAGTGTGGGGTATAACTGGGGACAGTAACTGGACAGTGTGGGGTATAACTGGAGTCAGTAACTGGACAGTGTGGGGTATAACTGGGGAGAGTAACTGGACAGTGTGGGGTATAACTGGGATCAGTGACTGGACAGTGTGGGGTATAACTGGGGTCAGTAACTGGACAGTGTGGGGTATAACTGGAGTCAGTAACTGGACAGTGTGGGGTATAACAGGGGACAGTAACTGGATAGTGTGGGATATAACTGGGGTCAGTAACTGGATTGTGTGGGGTATAACTGGGATCAGTAACTGGACAGTGTGGGGTATAACTGGGGTCAGTGACTGGACAGTGTGGGGTATAACTGGAGTCAGTAACTGGACAGTGTGGGGTATAACTGGGGTCAGTAACTGGATTGTGTGGGGTATAACTGGAGTCAGTAACTGGACAGTGTGGGGTATAACTGGGATCAGTAACTGGACAGTGTGGGGTATAACTGGGGTCAGTGACTGGACAGTGTGGGGTATAACTGGGATCAGTAACTGGACAGTGTGGGGTATAACTGGGATCAGTAACTGGACAGTGTGGGGTATAACTGGGGTCAGTGACTGGACAGTGTGGGGTATAACTGGAGTCAGTAACTGGACAGTGTGGGGTATAACTGGGGTCAGTAACTGGACAGTGTGGGGTATAACTGGGGAGAGTAACTGGACAGTGTGGGGTATAACTGGGATCAGTGACTGGACAGTGTGGGGTATAACTGGGGACAGTAACTGGATTGTGTGGGGTATAACTGGGATCAGTAACTGGACAGTGTGGGGTATAACTGGGGTCAGTGACTGGACAGTGTGGGGTATAACTGGAGTAAGTAACTGGACAGTGTGGGGTATAACTGGGGTCAGTAACTGGACAGTGTGGGGTATAACTGGGGAGAGTAACTGGACAGTGTGGGGTATAACTGGGATCAGTAACTGGACAGTGTGGGGTATAACTGGGGACAGTAACTGGATTGTGTGGGGTATAACTGGGATCAGTAACTGGACAGTGTGGGGTATAACTGGGGACAGTAACTGGACAGTGTGGGGTATAACTGGGGTCAGTAACTGGACAGTGTGGGGTATAACTGGGGAGAGTAACTGGACAGTGTGGGGTATAACTGGGATCAGTAACTGGACAGTGTGGGGTATAACTGGAGTCAGTAACTGGACAGTGTGGGGTATAACTGGGATCAGTAACTGGACAGTGTGGGGTATAACTGGGGACAGTAACTGGACAGTTTGGGGTATAACTGGGATCAGTAACTGGACAGTGTGGGGTATAACTGGAGTCAGCAACTGAACAGTGTGGGGTATAACTGGGGTCAGTAACTGGACAGTGTGGGGTATAACTGGGTTCAGTAACTGGACAGTGTGGGGTATAACTGGAGTCAGTAACTGGACAGTGTGGGGTATAACTGGAGTCAGTAACTGGACAGTGTGGGGTATAACTGGGGTCAGTAACTGGACAATGTGGGGTATAACTGGGGTCAGTAACTGGACAGTGTGGGGTATAACTGGGATCAGTGACTGGACAGTGTGGGGTATAACTGGGGTCAGTAACTGGACAGTGTGGGGTATAACTGGGGTCAGTAACTGGACAGTGTGGGGTATAACTGGGGTCAGTAACTGGACAGTGTGGGGTATAACTGGGATCAGTAACTGGACAGTGTGGGGTATAACTGGAGTCAGTAACTGGACAGTGTGGGGTATAACTGGGGTCAGTAACTGGACAGTGTGGGGTATAACTAGGGTCAGTAACTGGACAGTGTGGGGTATAACTGAGATCAGTAACTGCACAGTGTGGGGTATAACTGGGGTCAGTAACTGGACAGTGTGGGGTATAACAGGGGTCAGTAACTGGACAGTGTGGGGTATAACTGGAGTCAGTAACTGGACAGTGTGGGGTATAACGGGGGTCAGTAACTGGACAGTGTGGGGTATAACTGGAGACAGTAACTGGACAGTGTGGGGTATAACTGGGGTCAGTAACTGGACAGTGTGGGGTATAACTGGGGTCAGTAACTGGGCAGTGTGGGGTATAACTGGAGTCAGTAACTGGACAGTGTGGGGTATAACTGGAGTCAGTAACTGGACAGTGTGGGGTATAACTGGGGTCTGTAACTGGACAGTGTGGGGTATAACTGGAGTCAGTAACTGGACAGTGTGGGGTATAAAAGGGGTCAGTATCTGGACAGTGTGGGGTATAACTGGAGTCAGTAACTGGACAGTGTGGGGTATAACTGGGGTCAGTAACTTGACAGTGTGGGGTATAACTGGGGTCAGTAACTGGACAGTGTGGGGTATAACTGGGGTCAGTAACTGGACAGTGTGGGGTATAACTGGGATTAGTAACTGGACAGTGTGGGGTATAACTGGAGTCAATAACTGGACAGTGTGGGGTATAACTAGAAACAGTAACTGGACAGTGTGGGGTATAACTGGGGTCAGTAACTGGACAGCGTGGGGTATAACTGGGGTCAATAACTGGACAGTGTGGGGTATAACTGGGGACAGTAACTGGACAGTGTGGGGTATAACTGGGATCAGTAACTGGACAGTGTGGGGTATAACTGGGGTCAGTAACTGGACAGTGTGGGGTATAACTGAGATCAGTAACTGCACAATGTGGGGTATAACTGGGGTCAGTAACTGGACCGTGTGGGGTATAACTGGAGTCAGTAACTGGACAGTGTGGGGTATAACAGGGGTCAGTAACTGGACAGTGTGGGGTATAACTGGGGTCAGTAACTGGACCGTGTGGGGTATAACTGGGGTCAGTAACTGGACAGTGTGGGGTATAACTGGGGTCAGTAACTGGACAGTGTGGGGTATAACTGGGATCAGTAACTGGACAGTGTGGGGTATAACTGGGGTCAGTAACTGGACAGTGTGGGGTATAACTGGGGTCAGTAACTGGACAGTGTGGGGTATAACTGGAGTCAGTAACTGGACAGTGTGGGGTATAACTGGAGTCAGTAACTGGACAGTGTGGGGTATAACTGGGATCAGTAACTGGACAGTGTGGGGTATAACTGGAGTCAGTAACTGGACAGTGTGGGGTATAACAGGGGTCAGTAACTGGACAGTGTGGGGTATAACTGGAGTCAGTAACTGGACAGTGTGGGGTATAACTGGGGTCAGTAACTGGACAGTGTGGGGTATAACTGGGGTCAGTAACTGGGCAGTGTGGGGTATAACTGGAGTCAGTAACTGGACAGTGTGGGGTATAACTGGAGTCAGTAACTGGACAGTGTGGGGTATAACTGGAGTCAGTAACTGGACAGTGTGGGGTATAACTGGGGTCAGTAACTGGACAGTGTGGGGTATAACTGGAGTCAGTAACTGGACAGTGTGGGGTATAACAGGGGTCAGTATCTGGACAGTGTGGGGTATAACTGGGGTCAGTAACTGGACAGTGTGGGGTATAACTGGGATCAGTA